>NC_134458.1:152062064-152365066 GCF_047948215.1 Lycorma delicatula
AAATTCGTCAAAAACGGCTAAAAAGATATAAGGGGTGTTAACGGCATTCAATTTTTGGCAAAATTAATAAAGTATCTAAGGTAATTGTTGCCATTTTGAATTTTTAACTTTTTGTATAGCGGTCGTAAAAAATTTAAAGCATCGTTTAGTACGATGAAATTACTTTAAAAAAAAAGAAAGTTTAAAATTTCCGAAGTTTTTAAGTCGATCAAACTTAAAACAGTTTTTGTTTAATACCTCGAAAACCTGTTGACTAATAACGTTGAAATTTGGCACAAATATGTTTCAGTTTTGACCTAATTTTCGACACAGTTGAACAAGGGGACAATCTCGGTACCTGTTAAGACTCGCTCTCTTTTTCTTCTTATTAATTAATAAAATACATAATGTCTGGTTCTTCTTATTCATTTATAAAAGTAAATAAATTTGTTATATACGGCTGGCCTATTTCATCAGCTGATATCTCACTCTATCACGTACAATTTCATCAACAGTGTAATCTCCAATTTATGTAACTCAAATTAAACGTTAAACATGTAATGATCATTGTAACTTATTAAAATTAATATTTAATCAATTGGACAATGTCTTTTATTTATTAAGAAATATGAACCAGCAAATTTAACATATAGAGTAATTACACCTAACTGAGGTAATACACCGAAGCGGTTAGTCATTCGAAAGTATTTTGGAAAACAGTTTTGTTGATTTATACTTAATATTTGAAGAGTACCAATATTTTTTTTAATTATAAATTTTAACTTTGTTGATTAACTCTCCACTAAGTCGGGTCAACTTATTAAAGTAATTATTCCAATAAATAAACTTTTAAACCCCCAAAAATAAGGGGCTGAATGAGAACCGTACTTAAACTATCTTTATGTTTTATTTTATTTTTTTTATTTTAGTTTTCAAGATTGAAAATTCAAATGCAGACAACAGTGTAAATTTAAAAAAAGGGGATTCCATGGGATGTGACTGCCCTTTCGGCACGCCGGAAGGCGGAGGTAGATTTCACCGGTAGGGGATAAAAAATATTTCCACCTTAAAGTTAAGAAAAATTTCAGATTTACTCAATACAATGGTTCAAGTGAAAAAAGTTTCATATGTTTAGCATACGACAATCCCCATCTTACAATTCCAGTAATATTTTGGTTATCCCTCGTTATAAGTCATGCCAAAAATTGATTCAGACAAAAGTTTTAGGTTATGTTTAGAGGACTAAAGACCACTTTAAACCGATTCGATTTGTGCCTGTTAAGGGAGGTATGATTTTTTGTCTTCGAAACTGCATCTTTTCCTCCCCCTGGGCCAACGGTTGGTGATATCAAAAAACTTTACTTAGATACGTTCTAGGTTCTTATCCAAAGAATAGTAGGAACTTTAAACGAATTCGATATTTTACTTAATAAGAAAGTTATAGCGATATTCTGTTTTTTTTTTAAAACGCCCCCTCCACTTTCAGCCCCCATGATCCGATTTTACTCATCAACGAACTCAACCGAGATTATGAGTCGTTATATTTTTATCAATTTGAAAGGGATTGGCGCAAAATTACGGCAGTTATCGTGTCCAAAAGAAAAGAAATATATATATATATATATATAAACTTTTGAACTGACAATCGTCTTGGGGTCTGGGGAATGTGAAACGCGAAAATATGTCAAAATTTTCCGGAAGTCGAATCATGGTACCCATTACAATAGGTAGCTTTCTTATGAAGTTTACCTAAAATTAGAGAATAAAAATTATATGACCATTTGCAATGGAATGCTGGAATTTTTTAGGTAGTAACATTTAAAATTTTGAACAAGGGTTCTTATTTCTCTTCGTGGAAATTTTCTTTTGTACTCGCTAAAAAAATTATACAATTAATTTTTTTTTTAATTTCAAAATAAGTCCATCCAATAAAGATTTTTGTAATTCTCAGGATGCATTTTATCAAATTCTATTCAGCAAATAAAATTTATGTAGAAGAAAATTTCGAAGAAATATAAGATAAAATATAAGTTAAGATAATAATGTTACTTATCATTAGTTTAATCCGTTTAAGTTGAAAACTATACGAAAAACAAATTAATTGAAAATTTTGTAAAACCTGTAGAATTTTCTGTAACTATCGTGTGGTTTCTCTTTTAATTCTGAATTTTTACTTTAAAATACCTTCTAGCAGGAATATTTCATTCAGTTCAGTTCAGTTTATGACTATATTTCATGGAATAAAAATATAAAATGAAAATTATTTGTTTAAATAATATTTTCGAAATTTACTTACCTTACGCCTTACGTATAAGAGCGTCGAGTGATTTAGGTAGTGTAACGTACAATCACTCTCGGACAACCAAGGAACTATGTAGTACGATGTCTGATGAGTGTGTGTACCAAATTTGATCACGTTTCGTCACTCCAGTCTCGAATTATATTCGGCCGTGTACGTTGTGTTCATGTGACCTTGTGCGAGCTCGTGACATAGAACAGAGAAGCACAATAAAATTTTGAGTTCAACTTCAGAAATCTTTCGTTGAAAGTTATTCTATGACACAGCAAGCATTCGGTGATGAAGCCGCACTTCGTACTGCAACGTACACGAGATGGAAGCAGTTTAAAGACGGTAGAGAGTCGTTGGATGACGACGAACGAAGCGGGAGGCCGTTAACAACTGTTTACGAAGAAAACGCTGCGAAAGTGCGCGCGCTTATATTCGAGCAATCTCATCTTACCCCTCGGGCCATAGCAGAATAGCTAAACATCGGTAAAGACGCAATAAGTACAATTCTAACAGAAAAAATGAACCGCTGAAAGGCGTGCTCTCGTTTCGTTCCACACTTCTTGACCAAAAAACAAACACAGGTCCGTTTTCTTTTGTTCAAGATTTCCTTGAAACTGCCGATAGCGACCCGAATTTTTAGCAAATAATTGTAATTGCGGATGAAAGCTGGTGCTTTACGTATGATCCGAAAATGAAGCGTTAATACGCTGCTTGGTTTAGTCCTGAAGCACAAAGACCGGTGAAGGTCAGACGGTAAAAGTCAACAGTGAAAACGACGTTGATTGCATTCTTCGACACAAAGGGTCTGAATTTGTCACAACTTGTCAAACCGTGAATTCTAAATTCTATTTGCAAGCAATGAAACGCCTGATGCGTCGCATACGTCGAAACCGACCCGAGTATCGGGATCCAGGCAGTTGGACTCTCTTGCACGATAATGTCCCGGTACACATTGCAACAGTTTTAACATGTTATTACGCCGTATATCAAATCTCCGTCTTATCCCATCCGCCCTATTCACGCGACTTGGCTCCAGCAGACTCTTTTCTGTTCCCGAAACTCAAGTTGAAGATGAAAGGCCGTTTTTTGACGAAATTCCGGCTATCCAAAGGGCTTGCACCGAACAGTTGAAGACGATCCCACAAAGTGATTTCTCCAGAGAATTTAACGGGTTCTATCGGCGCTGCAAAGAATGTATAACTGGAGAAGAGTTATTTGTAGAGGGCTGATATGAGTAAATTTGGTTTTCTTTAAATCTGTAATTTTATTTAATTTAGTTCGGGAACTTTTCAGACGTATTGTGTATATTGGTATCAAACTCATATTTTAAATAATGAAAAATTTTAACCTGATTTTATTCAAATTTTCTTATTGTGGTATAGCTTGCTTCATTTTACTGAAAACATTTTAAGTTAAAATGAAGAAAAAAGTTTATCGTTTAATACTAATGGAATGGTGGTTTTGGAACGAAATGGAACGAAAATTACAACGAAAAACTGTTTTCGTTGTAATTTTCATTCACAAAACCGAGATTAATTTAAGGTTTATTCGTTGTAAAAGTGTTAATTTATTATGTACTGTAATAAAACTGGAAAAATGAAAACTGTGAAGTAAAAATTTGTTGCTGTATACCGTTTATAATTTGATATGAATGAAATACACAGTATATTTTTCTCTAGCAACATTTTCATTTTGGTAAAGAATAAAAAAATAACGTAAAAACCAAATAACTTTAAAGGAAGGAAGAACCATTAAGAATATTTCTTTTTATTTTATTTTCTTTTTTTATATTTACCGGAATGCGTTATGTTACATTATTAACATCGTGATAGCTCGGTTTCCTGTTTTATTTTTTGTTAAAACAGACTACAAAATGTTTGCGTTATCTTCTGCTTTTAACTTTATGTAACTTCGCATAAATGAAGAATAAAATGCTTGTAAAGCTACGGTAACAACATATAAAAACACAATAAACGAAAATAAATTTGGTTAAAAAAAATACACATAATTATAATTATTTTTCTTCGTTTTTATTTTTATACGGTAAGAAATGTTTTTCTCTACTTAAAAATGCAGTAATTCTTTCTCTGTATACTCACGCGCGCACGTATATACACACATACACTTATATCTATATATATAAAACAACATGTAACTGATTCATAATCAACACCCAGCAACTACTATTGAATATTAATTAATGAAAATTTAGGGTGCTCATGCACCCCAAATTGGTGGTGATCACCCCACTCTTTAGATCATTCATCACGCATATGAGAAGATTGGCAAAAACATACAATTTTTAATTTGAGGTTATGACTTGCACATTCATATACATCACCTTATCAAAGCTTGTTGTCCCATTCTGAGATGCCGTCCTAAAATTATTTTTTACCTTTTAGTGCGTTTAATTTAAGGGTGGTGTATAACAATTTTTTTTACATATATTTTTTATTTTATACTTTTTAGTCTTCATACGTTTATACATTACAGCTGCGCTAGCGCACAGGTTTGAGCGTGTTTGGCGAACGATCGGATCGGTACTTTTAACGGTGGATGAGTGCAATAAAAAAATAGGGCTAAACGATCTAGTTTCTGGATAACCATGATCCGGTTGATCAAGATTGTACCCGATGCATTAAACAGTTAGCGTTCGACCTGCTGATACATACGCCGTTTGAATCGTGAAAATCGGACGAGCGGTTGCCAAAATATTACGGTGGCACCTCATCGCACCCCCTCCCCAATTTCCTAACGGCGTCCCGGATGCATTTGAAAATATTATCCGAAGGGTACCACTGAGAGCGAAAGAGGCGTTGTTGAGGGGAGTCGAAAAATATTTCAATGCGGTAAGACGTTCGAAAGTTTGCAATTTTCGTCCGAAAATTCGGATCCGGTACAAAAGTACTAGATTTTCCCAAAACATTGGTCGCTATTGTACAGAATTTCTAGTAATAACTGTATACCATAATATATATCTCACTTGTTTATAAAACTAATAGCATGTTATCATTTATCTCCAGTCGGTTAAAATAGTCGGTAGAACCCTATGTTTTGGTAAAATTAGGTATTTCAAACGCGTGCGAATTTTAGATCCAAACTTACTGAAACAGGCTAGGTTATCTTGAGTAAGAAAATCTCTTTCACTAAGATAATGTGCGTGTGAACTAGTTTGCATAAGTTCAAGGGTCATTTTTTTCACTTAACAACTTAGGGGCATCTTTAGTGACTTGAAAATGTTGCTAAATGTGTTGTCATTAGAAGCAAACCGGTATGCAAAATTTCAGATCGAATGGATAAGCGGAAGTGCTTCAAAATTCGACTGAAAGATTCCGTACCATTAATCTCACATACATAGTCCAAGAGCGAGTTAATATAAGAGTGGTAAAAATTGTCCGGGACGGGAAACGCAAGTAACCATATAGAGCGGGCGAAGCTGCTACGGGAATGATATATATATATATACACATAATAGTCTTCCTTTCTTTTCTTTTAGCAATCCGTAATATTGAAATTTTTAATAGTAGTTGAGTGTATCTAAACTAGTTCGAATACATACTGTCAATATAGAATCTTTTGTCACAATCTTTTTGATTTAATTTTTAAACCAACCGTTTTTAACATTCAGCCCCTAATATTACAACAACAAAAATGTAAAAACAGTTTTTATAACAGCAGAGTAGCATAAATTTTAATTAAATAGATACCAAATGGATTTTCGCAATTATGAGAATGATAATAGACATATAAGGATTTGAAAAAGAAGAAAAAATCTATACGGTGTACGCCACTTTTGAAAAACGAAAATCCAAACTTTTGGTATTCATTAAAAAGTACCTTCAAAATAAGGTTTCAAGAATATCTATGACCTATTGCAGTTTATGTCAACAAGAGGTTATGAAAGTTAAGTAGAAATAACCGGGATTAAGAAAAAGTAAAAAAATTATTTAATTAAGCCTTGATTGTCAAATTGGTGCAACAATTAGTATCTGACTTCCTGTTCTGAACTAATATAAGGTTATTTTTTTGAGATTAGCTCTTTCATACTGTCATTCGTTTTTGTGACCAAAAACGATTCTAATAAAAACATATACTAGATTAGCGATCCGGAAATTTAACAACCTAAAAGAATAATGTTGCAGTTGAATAAATAAATAAAAAATAAAATACAAGTAATAATAAAAGAATAAAGATGCAGCTGCATACGGGTCCCGAATCACGAAATATCCATTAGATATTCCGAGTCTTAACGAATTATCATGTTATTCAGATAATAAATAAATAAATATAAAAATTAACGCAATGAAATAATCTGAATGAAACATTTAAAAAAATGTGGGTAAAATTGTTTTAATGCAAATAAATAATTTAAATAATAATTTTTTAATAAAATGTATGTTTTAAATTTGTTGTTGCAATAATATAAAAACGTTTTTTTTTTTAAATAAATATAAATTCAAACAATCTGTACTAAAAATAAAAAAGCTGACAAAAAAGTAGGTTATACTTTCTTCGCATCAGTTATTAGTTCCTATATATTAGAAAAATAGTGATACATGAAAAAAGTTAAAATAATTTTAAAAAATAGATATTTTTTACTTTTTTCTGCTCCCCTCAAAATTATCTCCCAAAATATTTAATTTTTTTTTCTGTTTACTATGTTAAATGGAAGAAGCTAAAAAAAATTCCACTGAATGTACAAGCAATGAAAAGTTATCTAAGATTTCTTTTTTGTGGGTGGGGGTAAATTATGATGAAATTTTAATGTTAAATTATTATTAAAAGTTTAAATAAATAAATAAAAAAACTTCTAAAAATTCCAAAAATTTATATTTTTGACTTCACCACCAATATTGCTCAAAAAAATTTTTTGATCGTTTACCTTAATACTACGCCTAGAAAGACATAAATGAATCGGTTAAAATTTACAAGAAGTAAACAGATAGTATTTTTTTTTAATTTTGGGGATATGAGGAGAATTTGGGGGAATATTTTTTTTAATGGAAAGATACGCATGTACTGAGCTTAATATAAACCGAAATTATGATTGAAACATTTTTTATAAAAGTGACCCCTAAATAAACTATCTCCCCAACTCCTTGCAAATAACTTTTACAAACAAATTTTTCCACATGCACGAGTCTCTGTACTAAATGTCATCAAAATCGGTTTATCCAGTCAAAAGGTATTAATCTTCAAACACGCGTACATACGTACGAACCCCGACTAACGATTAACCTCTCCTCGACTTTTTTTGGGTCCCTGGATCATGAAACGTCAAGAAATGGAAAAAAAAACCATTCCGGTACTCCGATTTTTGACTGATAACTACAATTTACTTCTTGCAGCGTAGCTCTAGATCGATGATACCAGGAAAGTAAAATAATACTATTTAAATTTCAGTCTGTGCCAAATAAAAAAAAAAAAATTATTTTTACATTGGAGACGAATTGATGTAATATAAATTTACACAAAAATTTTGAATTTTATACAGGAAAAGTGGAGTTTTCAAAGATTTCAAACTTCTTCATAACTTTTTATATGTAAATGTACATCAAATTTCATTAAAATCCCTCTCAACGGACATCTCGATTCCCCCCCGAGGGGAGAAGATCCCGCCTCGTAGCGTGTCCGGTCGCTACAACACCCCCTCCGTTCCTAGCCAGTAGTGGCTTTAACGGGGTCTCTCTCAACGGACAGCGGAGATAATAAAACGAGATATAGCATATGTCCACATGAACTTTTTTTATTTATGTTGAAGTTCTTAATTAATCCGTTAAATTGAGCCAACAACTTTTGGGATATTGTATTCAACGAATTACAGATTCAAAAAAGAAAACGTTATATTTAGGTAACGATAGACTGTCATATATCATTTTGTCATGTGACTTAGATAATTATTATCAATATTTTTTAAAAGTTTAATAATAATCAAAGAGAATTTGTGATAAAGAGGTCTTGAAAATTTAAGAAGCTAAGGATAAAAAAAAAGAATAATTTAAAAAAGGGTACTACAACCCCATGTAATATGAGATAAAGCAGACACTAAGAGTAAGAAATCGCTCAACCTTTGAACTGTATGTCTAATGCATTTAAAATTACACCAATTTAAAAAGTGAAAATTGATTATTACGATTATTTTTATTTACATTTATACGTCAGGTGTTTTTGGTAAATCAATTTGACATTTTGATATACAACTACTTACATACTTTGTTGACGTATATATATATATATTTAAAGTAAACTAATATTGATAATTGTTTAACATCAAATGACATCAGCTTTTTTGTAATAAAACTGTGATGATATGTATGTATACACACACACACACAGGTTTACGTATAGAGTAATATTTTAATAAAAGCATACAATACATGAACGATTGAAGTGAGGGGGGAATTTAATACATCGTTTATTAAATCCCTCCTCCTCCTTTGACTATGGTTGAGCTATATTTTGAAGGAAATAAATTGTGAAAAAGAATGAGATGGAGGGGGCAATTTGTAGTATAAAAGAAGAAAAAAATAAATGGGTATGAGAGCCATGCACGGTGCAAGAAAGAACTTTGCATGATACTGATGGTTATGACTGAGGAAGCGGTGTGTTCGGTTCAATATGAAAAGAGTAGAAATACATCTTCGTTATTTTTTGACAACAAGGGTGACAGGTGTTACATCGCCTGGTTGCCTATATTTATACTTGCTTCTTAGACGGTCGCCTTTCCCTCTCCACTTTTATATATATTTCCCCACCTAGAAAACCCTTAGCATATATATATATTTTTTTTTTTACCTCGTTCAAGTATAAGGGGGCGGTATCTATCTGTTTTTCTGTCAGAAGCTATCTTCGTAACAACTCCCAATTTGTTATATATAATAAAATATCTTATACTACAAGTTGTTATATGTTATGTTAGTGCCCTTGAAATGATAAAAAAGTCGTGTGTTATAGTGATGTGCTTCAGTTCGAACAGATGCCTTTGACAATTGCATTGTTATTGCCCACTGGAAATTCTTCTTTCTTATTGGTTATTTTTGACCGTACAGAAAAAAAAGCGTCAGCAGTTCTTTTACATTTTTACACTTCTCTATTTTTACACACGGAACTTCATACTTCATTGTTATTTGCTAATTTTTTTTTCATTTGTTTGTAATTAATATAGGTACTGTTGGTTACACGTCACTGATGCCCACACATGGGATATTTTTCTCTATAAAAGAATAAAAAATAACAAGAATATTAATTTTTATTAAAAAGTATTCGCTCACTCTTCTATATTCTGATTGTGTCCTTAAAAAAAGCCTCCCAGAGATGCGACACGTTTATGCCAGCAAGCATTTCTTTCAATTCTCAAAACATATGCAGAAAACACTTTTTGGTGTAGCCTTCAATTCACTTAGCGATTTTTTCTATTTCATCTACCTTTGCAAATCGTTATATTTTAAAGTTCTATTAATCGGTAGAAACAAAAGTTATAGGGTACCATGTGGGGAGAATATGTGACTGCGGCATTAGTATGGAGTTATTTTTGGCTAAATAATAGTGAAGTGTGAACTGAAACGTTACGTAGTACAAAATCCAAGAATATTTTGTCCACGTTGTTCAGTTGCTAAAAATAACGCTGTTAACTATACAACACACAAGGGTTTTTTATCCAGTAATTATGTTATCTGGAAATTTTAGCATTAAACCAACCTAAATTTACAATAAAAAGATAGCTTAAAAATTCCGATCGGTTCAACAGTTCTTGAATTTTATGTGAAATACAATCTTTGAAATTTGTACGATCTAGCATTAGATATGGGTGCAAGAAATGCAGGCGTTTTGTATGCAGTTTGCTTAACAGAACTGTAATACAAGTTGCTGTGCAAAACCTGTAGTATTTCTTGATTGTTAAGGTGCTGCATGTTCATAAAGCTCCATAATATACTAACAAATGAATTTGGTAGCCTGTAAAAAATTTTAAATTAAAACTTTTGTACATAAAGTATATTTGCATTTAATAAATATAATCAGGTTAATACTACAACAGGTTTTGTTTTTGTTTTTTTATTGTACGATTGCTAATAAAATGAATATGATATGAAATCTTTTCAGCTATTTCTTGTTTTAAAGACTAAATTACAAAAATTGCTCCTTCATTTTTACTTTTACGGCTATATAGTTCTATTGTAAAGTTAAACAGTTGCTGTATAAGGGAAAGTATTCTAATCGAATCAAATTTTGCATGTCATTATTCTTTTTTTCAGATCTTAACGTTCCATGATTTCATCAAAAACCACAATCCATCGATAAATTATGGAAGGATGTTTGTATATTCGTACATACATATATATGTATTTAAAATGTACATATATACAATATATATTGACGGTTTTTTTCAATATCTCCTTATTAGGTGGGGATTTGGATGAAATTTGTCCCGATGATTTCTGTATGTAAGGTATTGATGTCATTCAACTTAGTTCACAAATTGTTTAAGGAAGACAGAAGATATGAGAAAAAACACTTTTTTTTATTGTTTCTGAACTCAAAGTTAATTCTTCTGCTAATTATATGACTCTGTTACATTAGTATGTAACTTTGATCATGTATTTCCTTCATTTGTATTTCAGTAGAGTAATACTTTTTTTTTTTTTTTTTTGCTTTTTTCGTCAGTTATCATTTTGCTTAATATCTACAGACTAGATTCACCGATTATTATGAAATTTTTTTGTACAATGACTTCTGAATACGGGTCGTTATGGTATTTAATTTTGGATACAATTGATCTTGTGAGTGAGGAGATATGATCACCATTGAGCGCGTCCCTCAAAGTTTATTCAAAGAGTAGAAACATTTTCTTTATATAATTCAATATAGTCCAGTATATTCTAAAATTTTTCATATTAATCGCAAATTATAACCATTATTTATATTGATATATATTGAATGTTGGAGTGATTAAAATTTAAGAGCTTATGAATAATTTTTCTGTTAAGTAATAATTTGCCAAAGATGTAACCCTCTCTTGTCGTAGTTGCATAACATGTCTTTTTTTTTTAAATTGACTAATTTTTCTTGATATTTTAATTTTAAAGATTTTTTTTCAATTTTTTATCGCAACTTTGACTTGTGATTTTAATTCTGATATTTTAATTAAAATTTGATTTTACAAGTATTTAAAGTGTTGATTTGACAAGTATTTGAAACTTTTGCGCAGGAATATGAAAATGGAAATTTGTAGCGTATGAAAAAACCTGACTGGAATTTGAATCAGAGACCCTGCTACTCCGCCCACAGAGATCGGCTATTTTATAAAGTTGTATCTTGAGCTTATGATTCAGTATCTTGAGTTATCAAGTTATCTTATTTTAAGCTTTTATCTTTTAAATTTTGTCCTTAATTTATTATGGACTTCTACTTTTGTCGTTTTCAATTTATTATACTTTATTTCTGTCCTGTGGATTTTAGCGGATGGAGTTTTTTCTGAGTATAAGGCATGTTTCATTCTGCGGCTGTTTGATTGCCCCGGGTGTTCACTTGACTGAGTGATTATTATATATGGTGATCCTCTTGACAAACATACGGAACTATACTCCAAGAGATTATATTTTTTGATTGTTACACTTCTTTTTTTTGTATTTTCCAAAAAGTATGTTGTGAATTCTCGCAACTTTTTTTTTGCAATATTTTCTTTTAACTTTTCTCTGTTCAGACGGATCAGTAAATTATGATTTTTTTAACTTCTGTTGTACCCCTGGGTGAAGCATCGGATGTCTGAAAGACATCCGATACCATGTAGAGCCCATCCCATCAATAGTACAATCCATTTATTTATTTAAAAAAAAATTATTTTCATGATGATTGTTTCAGCTCATATTATTCCAGTTTAGTACAGTGGTTTATTTGTATGAGAGTTTTTATACATAAATTATTTCATTGATTTACTCGTTCATTAAACCCAATCTTGTATAGGTTGCTGAATGCGCGTAGTTTAATGCCTTTAGGTTGTTGTTATTGTTTGCATTACTAAACATACCTGACTCTATGAATTAATATTATCATACCGCCTAATAATATTATTATAAGTTCATTTACATAAATGATAATGCTGCTGTAATTTCCATAAAATGATTTTAACAACATAATTTGCATTTTAACTTAACTGTAACAGATTTTTTTTTATTGTTTACACTATAAATATTTATTGTACAAATGTATATATAATTTTTTATTTATTCAGTTTTTTTTTATTTCTTCATAAATTCAGATTAACTGAATAATATTAATTATGAATTATAAATAATCAAATAGGTAGAACGGTTTTTGTTATGGTTATTATTCTATTTAAGCGTGAATTTTTTTTTTTTATTTCTCATAAAAGATTTATTATATGGAAATTTTTTCGATCATGAAAGATCATTCTTTATAATGAATTTATAAATTTTGTTACTTCATAATTTCCGGTAAAAGTGAGCGTACTAAAATGTTTTTAAAAGATTTTAAATAAATTTCTTTTAATTACTGAACTATTTATGTTAAATTTTGTTTACTTAAATCAGACAAATAATTATTACTGATGAATCAGTTTTATCAAAAATCGTAAGAAGATTCCTTTTTTTAGAAAACTTCAATGATTTTTATGAACTTTTTTGCTCATAGTTTTCTGTAGATTTGTTTTTAGATTAATATATCTAGAAATATGCTGCTTCAACCAGATACCCTAAAAATTCTATTTTATATTTTATTATTTAAGCGAGTAATCTTAAGTTCTAATGGTAAATGTATGTACAAAAGACTGACAAAGACTAAAACAATTTTTTTTCTTGTAATGTGTAAATTACTTTTAGTACGTTTCAAATAATAAAGATTGATTATTATTATTCTTTAATAATGATCCATTTTTAGGGGTTTAATATTTCTTATTATTTATGTTAACTACAGAAAATTTATCTATTTATTATTATTTACTTACGTATTTGTTTGATCAATTACACACAGTGATTCACTAGAATGTAACAAACTTTCAGGACATATTCTACTGGTTAAAAAAGATTTGATGTGAACACCACCTGACTTTCTTATACGCCTTTTAAATTACATATACCCATTTTTTGCAGTATTTTAATTAAATTTATTTAATTTGAAAGTGAGATATTATCCTCCAATTCTTTAAATGTGGTGCATTGTGGTGGACACCACATTGAATCACATTTTATGTAGTGTCCGTATCAGCATTATATGTTAGAATATATATTAATTTTGTTTCACGTCGCTTAACTAGTTACGTGACGTAAGTGAGAACATGTCGGATCTTTTCCTTATTTTCATCTCGCCTTTACCTCTAACCATTAAGGCCAGGGATACCGAGACCGGCTACGCCGTTCCCGGGCCCCGCCCCGGCAGCCTTAAACCTTAATCTACTCCTTTATTTGAGTCCCAAACATTATAACCTGGCTTAATTTATCGAAGCCGCAGAGGTAAGGGCGAATTCTTTTGCCAGCTGATCCTCACTAACGAAGCGTTTTCGAACCTATGTTTATGTGTGAACTTTCCTCTTTATTTTCAGAGATCATCTTTACTTTCAGTAAAATCATCTCTGACCAATGTCTCTTGTATTACCGGTTATGTGTTTTACAGCTGAAAGGACAAACAAAAGGTTTTTCATAGTTAAGTTTTCGATATTTGTTTCATAATTCAGGGAATTTATTTATTCTTTATTATATCTCAATAAGCGTTACAGGTCTATAGAAATCCGTTATTTTATTAAAAATAATTTTTCCTCCGTATTTTTTTTTCATAAATATTTTTATTTTTCTCTTTTATCTTATGATGATATTATTGAAAAGTGTTGCCTCAGGCAAAAGTTGCATACTAAAAACTGGAGCAGTATTACATTTAATTTAAAAAAATATTTTTGATAAAATTTATTTATTTTTAAAAATGTTATGAAGATTAAATTTATATTCATTTTTATGTAAAAAATGAAAAAAAAATTATACGAGAGAATAGTAAAAAATGTACACGATTGAGAAGGATGCGACACTCCTAGCTATATTTTTAAAATATACTCAGGTATATAGTTTGCATCAGGTTTTAGAGTTAATAAGTCTCATTAAAAACGGATAACCCATTCAGATATGATGCATAAACAAGCAGAGATTCAATCTTGTTATCGTCTTATTTATAAGACGAAATAAGATTTATTAAAACGAAATAACAATAAATTTATCTTATGAATTGTTAATTAAATCGAGTTCAATAAGCTACTGACTATAAATGCTTTATTTATATCGATACTAAAACTAATGATAATGTTATTACCATTTCTATTAGAGTAGATTGCTTTTCTTCCTTTAACTTGCTGGCTGTGTTTTGTTTGTAACTGTAAGTAGTTAAGTGGATTGAACATAACATAAGAACAAGAAGTACGTTTCTGTTATTTGTCTCAGTTTCTTGTTTCTTATGATGTAATGTGATATGTTTGTGGCGCCACATTACCAAAACTACTATGTTCTATTATATCCCTTTATTTACAGGTCATTTTTATTATTCTATTAATTATTAATTTTTTCTTTAATAACTGTTACTTTTAATTTTTACTTTTTTTTTAATTTTTATATGATTTTTTGCTATTATTTGTCTGATTGGTTTCATGAAAATTTTCGTTCCTTTCTATTTTTTCCAGCTCTTTTAAGCATCTTTATCTTTCCGTATGCTTATTATTTTTTCATCCTTTAAATTTGCAAATATATTCAAATTAATAAATCTAATTATAACTAACTATCAACGTATTCAACTTATTTACTAGTTTAATAATAAATATTTGATAATAAAAAATTACAAAACACTTTACAAAATGAAACAAAACAACTCAAAATCAAAGTTACTATCAAAAAATGAAACTTGTACTAAGAGCGGAAGCAAGAAAAAAAACATAGATAAGAAAGATGGAAAAACGGGTTGCAAAATTTTTCCGCGCAAAAAATTGTTTGAAATAACAATATAAAAGTAATTATAAAGTGTCTATCATCATCTGCCGCCAAGGATTACGTTCTAGACCTGTTCCGCCCATCAGAACCTTGGTCTTCCTGTCTTTCGTCTTCCTGTTGGAATGTAGTTCAATGCATGTTTAAATAACCTACTACCTTCCATTATCTGGAAATGAACCAGCCAGTTATGTCTGCTGTTTAATTGTTTCATTGACAGCCATCACCCGGAGAACGTCCCTAATTCTGTCATTCCTATATCTGTCCAGCCTAGTCACTCCCTTCTATCTCCTTAAAAATCTCACTTCTGTTGTCTGAACATGTTTTTCTTTTTCTGACATCGTCTAAGTTTCACCCCCCCCCCCTCACAAAGAAGATAAAACTTCTAATGTTACCAATGTGAGCTTTATTTTTTTAATTTCTTATAACCGTTCCACAAACATGTTGAAATCTACGAATCTTATTATTTATATCATTACTTTTTAAATAAGAAATGCTACACCCTAAGTAAAAAAAAAAAAATGTTCACTTGTTCCAAAATCTGCAGATTTCGCCGTAACCAGGCACAAACGTGAGCCAAAAACCCTTCCACATTGCGCTTAATTCACAGTAGATCAACTAAGTCGTTAAAGACATAATGATAATATAAAGTATCTATTCGAATACAGTATTTAAGTAACGTATAAAATTGTTTTATTAAAGATACATAAAAATTAATAAAAAATATTTTTCAAATAATTAAAAAAAAAGAACTGCAACGTATTGCAATACTTTCCTGAGGCTGAACCTTATGTTCAACCAAATTTTGAAACTGAAATAATAAAATAAAATTTATTTAATTTTTAATAAAAATTGTAATAATGTTATTATTATTAGATATTTTCGAATACAAACATCAAACACTACGTAAAATTATGAAATTAATAGACTTAAAAAGTCGTTCTCATTTTTTTTTTTTTAATGAATTACATATTCAGTACATTCAAAAAAAAATTGCAACCAATACGTATATTAAAAATACAATTAAAAGATTTTCCTTTACAAAAACAATATTATTTTGTTGATGAATTTTTTTAACATAACACTAGTCTTGAATCTTTTGAATTCTTATTTACCATTTACGTAAATATGTGATCAAATAATTTTTATTAACGTTTTCTGAAAATTGTTGTTTAGTTTTCAATTATTTTAGTATCTTTTCATTTTTAATTTCCTGTTATTTCCTGTATATTAACAATATTGTAAATTGTAAACCGCTTTTTATAATTTTATTTTTTAATTAATTCCGAATTTAATGATACTGCTCTGACTACGATTTTATCATGATTTCCCTTGATTTATCCATTCAAAAAATGCTGATTCATGAAGTAGCATACTTATTGTTACCCAATTCTGACATGATCTGTATAATGTATCGATTAGAATAAAATATTTATATGCTAATGTTCTATTAATTATCGATTTCTTGTTAGAAGAATTTTACTCCAACTTCTGTGTCTTATTGTTTCATCTAATCGTCTGATTGTAGTTGCTTTTTTTTGTAATTATATAGGTTGCAGGATATTTTTGTTTCCTGTCCAATAAATTCATTTTAATCGTTTTCCTTGTAAAATATAGTCACTGTTCATATTAGATTGTTTCCTATCAGAAAGGGATATATTAAAATGTTATTTTTCCTTATTTCCTCCAACCTTTATTACGGTTTATTCATAAGAAGTTAAATTTAATTTATATTTAAATAAAAATGTTCATAAAAACAAGCTTGTGATAAGGGTAGTACACCCATCACAAAGTGATGGGTGTACTACCGATTAAATACCACCGAAATATCGATGTAAATACTGTATTTGACTTATCCGAATAATTCAACGGGAAATCTAATAGTTTTTATTACTCTTAGAACGATATGCTTGTTATTCTTTAGTATAGTTGTGGCATTTTAAAGGACTTGTGTCTAATGTGAAGTCGCTTATAACAGTTTGGTTACGGCTTCTATATACTTTACTTGTTTTAAATGACCGAGTAGGATACGCGGTCACACCTGAATTTTACATAACCGTAATAAAAAAAAAAATAACAGTTATTTCATGCTAAATAAATTATAAACGGTTTAGAGTAAACTATTTCTCGTTGTCCTGTTTACTGAACCGATTATATATTGGATATACGTGTGACAAACGTACTGAAATATTTGCGATTATGAGAAATTTCTATCCGTTCACTACAAGGGATGTAAAATTGAACAAATAATAAATTTAATTTGTTGAACAAAATTATATTGATCTCAGAGTTTTACTTTCCCAGATTTTTTTTGAAATTTTTTTTTACTGCGTATGATTCGAACTTATGCGGTAAATTAATAATTTAAACATTAAAAAAGTGTTCAGTTCTGCACAAAGCAATATATAGTCGAATCGTACTAAGTCAAATATCAGCTATATTAAAATAATATCTCCGATATTTGATTCCAATGAATTATCTAAATACAGCGCTAGCTTTTATTCCTTTAATTTTTATTTTATTAATAGAAAAAATATTAATTAAATTGAAGTCATTAAATAACATGATCAGTTTTTATTTTATGAAATACTATTGGTCGGTTGTTGGACATCGGAATTATTAAAATCATGAATACCAAACAGGCAAACGCGGTCAGACAGTTCTAATGATAGTCGTTATTGCAGTGAATTCGTTCCCATTTAGCCTTACTTAACACAGCGTTTAGATCTAATACCAGTAATGTACCATATAACACTTTTTAATTAAATCCTACAACTCACCAAATTGGCCTGATTCAATTAAAACACCCACACATACACACAATCAACGATATAGTATTACAATATGTGCGTAGACCGATTCAATAACGAAAGACAGTATTGTTCACTGCTCTCGACTCTTATTATCACATATGGTACCCTATTCACAGAAAATATCGTATTATAAAATCCTATTTTTTACGACAATTAAAATAACAAAAAAAAAGAAATAAAACACAAGCATCATTTAAATAGAATTAATAATTTTATATTAAATTCTGTTATGTAATATTATATAAATTGAAACTTTAGTTTACATTAAAATACAGTGGTAGCTTTTTTTTTTTTTTGTTAATTCGTAACTAAACCAAATTCGTTTTCATTATTATCTTGATAATTTGTGTCTCTTTATTAGCGAATCGTTTAAAACGGGTGCAGTATTATTAACCTAACTCTGTAGTTGAATTTAATTTAATCCAGTTTTAAATTAAGGCTATGCTTGAAAACATTTTAGCCTATAAAAGTCCTTTAACATTTTTATGAAATTTTAATTTTTAATTTTTAAATGAGGTCTCCGCTCAGAATACGTATTATTTAATTTTTGTAGCAGTAACCAAAATTTTTTCTTTTGAAATTTCGATTACATGATAAATATCTTGATATTTATTAGTACGATAGTGCATCCAACATTATGCTAACAATATTTTTGGAGCAAGGTTTAAGCAAATAAAATTAAAGTTTCATGGAAGTAGGTTTTAATAGGTCCATTCATTTAATTTGAAGCAATTCATTTAATATTCTGTATTAAATTTTCAATGATAAATATTTTTTCATCGGTTATAAATTATTTTATTTAACTTAAATCGCTAAATTAAGATTTAATAAGTTAATTTGTTGGATGTCAAATAAGAGAATAAACTGCTTCCGTACAACCTGATGGTTGAAAAACTCAGAACGTCTCAGGTTATAGCATTTCTTAGAAATTAAACTGTGTAAGATAGGATAAAAATACCAACGGCCAAAGACACACGCAATCGATACCGTTTGAAAATTTATTTTGTTATTATATATGTGCAATCTTTGCTAAAAAGAATGTTTACATAATCTTAAAAAATAACAATATTCAGTTTTTTTTAACCAGACAATGGAACTGTTCTATAATTCGTCTCAATGCTTCGACTGTCGAAAAAACCTTATGTTGCTTCCGTTGTCATTTTTAATAAACTGACGTACTATCTTCCCTGCAATTTATTTAAAATACAGTTAAGATTTTATTTTACTGAAACCATACTAGTTTGTCAATGAATTGTTAAATAATACTGATTAAAATGATTGTTTCCATCCCGTTCAACGTGTATAAAAATATATGCTCAAAATAATTTTCAGTAGCCCCTTCTGAGTAGTGAATTATTATGTAGTAATTAATTATTAGTAAATTAAATAGCTTTAACAACATCTTCATGTATTTGTATTTAAATAAATGATATGAACTATAATCATATCTATATATTTTATATAAATTATATACAATATATTATATATGTTTTATATATATATATATATATATATATATATATATATTTGTATTTATAATTTATCTTATATTGACGTGACCTAATGTACTATTTTATAAACAGATCAGAATAATTTTTTTTTAATATACTTTTATAAAATAAAGTTCTATTAAATAGAATTCAACCAAATCTTAAAAATGAATTAGGGGAATATCAGAACGGTTTTCGACCAAGAAGAAGTTGCTGAACAAATTTTCATTCTTAAACCAATTCTGGAGTACCATAAAATTAAAAACTAAAATTTAGTAGCAATTTTTGCTGACTTTAAGAAAGCTTATGATTGAATTCATAGAGAATCACTTTTCCAAATTCTCCAAGAATTTTAAGTCCATAAAAATATTGCAAATATTTTAAAGAAACGTTTATAAAAACTTCTAAACTAAAATTTCTAGGAGCAGTTTCTGATCTTTTGGAAATTATAACTGGTGTACGTCAAAGAGATGGTCTCTTTCCACAATTGTTTAATTGCGCGTTGAAAAAGGTTCTAAGAGAATGGATCAAGATAATTAAAGAGTTAAATATCTATGTATCTGTAAAATATGGTACTAAAAATAAATTTCTGTCGACTAATCATCTCGCTTTCGCGAATGATTTGGTAATCTTTGAAAACAACTTAGAAGTAAAACTAAAATAGAAAAAGTAGAATTAGAAAAATGTCCAAGTAAAATAGGATTACTAATATCATACGAAAAATCGGATTGGATTTCTAACACAAAAAATATCTTCTAATAAAAATATTGAAAGAGCATCTAAATTTAAATATCTTGAAGAAATAAAAAGTAGAAAGCATGAAAGCAACAGTAAAAAAAATGGAAAAAACCTATCATGTACCAGTATAGATTTATAATAAAAAATCAATATCAATAAATGCTAAACTTAGGCACTATAATACAGTAATTTTACCTGCAGCATTGTTTGGATCTGAATGCTAACATTTCTTTAAAAATAATTGAAAAAGTTGAAAGAAACAGGAAGGATAGGAAATTTATCGTGATCCTTTGGTAGTAAAAACGAGAAAAAGAAGGAAAGTCAGGGCATAAGTTTCTATCTTAAATTTTATTCAAATAAAATAAACCTAGATTTTTTCAAGTGTGTTTCAAAACATACGCATGCACGTAGCGTATTCAGGATATTAATAAACTGAGGAACCTTTAACTAACTTTTCGACTGTTAAATATAGGAAAATTAGGTTTAGAAAATGATCCTACATCCCAACGACCTATTTTTCGATATCAGTCCATCACATCGTTAAGCACCCATAGAGGCAAGTCAAAAATTTTAAATAGAACGTGTAGTATTGTAACATATCATTTTAAAAGGCATTGAAAAACAAAAATTTTGATTTAAAAAACTTCAGGATACACAGTTATAATCATATTGGTGACAATTTAATATTTTTCACAATTAGTTTCAAAAGTGGCTTACAGAAAACCTCAAATATTCTTGATCACGTACGAAAATAGATAGATCGTTTTAAGGTAGGAATATATACTACTTATATATAGGAATACTTATATATATATATATATATATATAGGAATAAATACTGCATCAAACCAGTCAAATGACTGAAGACAAAAAAAAAAAAGATAGGAATATTTACTAAATTTTATTTATTTTCCGTTTTACTGCAGAGTAATTATTCAAAAGGTACAGTAGACCACTTTGAAATAAGTTGAAAAAAAACATAAAATGGTGGTCATTATTTGTTAGTTTTCATAGTCTAAAGTTTTTTCGTCAAAATTTTTGTTTAACATTGCCGTTTAAACTTATGTTTTACAATTCTACTTTTTTCATATAAAATACTTGAGTTACTCCGTAGGGATCCCCCTAGATGTTTGGGGTTACGATGCTTCCATGCCGAAAAATAGATTGTTTCGAAGTAAATTTATTGAATTTACGAGTAATTTTTCTGTTTAATTAAGCTATTTATGAGTTCTAATTCTTTATTAACCATTGTATATTGCCTGATACTGAATTATTAACAATGTGGTAGTGGAGTTAATATTTTTATTAACGAAGTAACAAAAAGTTAAATAGAATGTAATTTTATCAGGAAGTTGATATAGCTCATTTTTTTTTTTTGCTTTTATTATTCTTCTTCCCGGACCGGATCCTGCAGTTAAGTATTACACAGCCCGAGGAATTAGTGTCCTAACGGGCCTTCACGACTTGGCCCAACGGTCGGATCTCTTGATATAGCAGCTGCTTAAAAATTCTTAATTAACGTTTTCACAATTGTTTAAAATATAATTTTATTTTGGATTTAATTAATTTGGTATTATTCTTAACATTTAATGTAAGGGAAGAAGATCATACAAAAAATTTCGTCTAGCAGGAATTAAAATTAAAAGATAACAAAAACGCAAATATTTTTCATTGAAGTCGGGATAAAATTTTTAACTTAATTTTTTTTTTCATTTATAGTTATTATTTACAGTGTCATTATTTCATTTACAGCAGTATTGAGATAATTCAAAGATTCCAAAATAAATTTTTGAGGACCATGACAGAGACGCCGTGGTTTGTTAGGGGTAGAAAAATTCATGACTGTTTAGGGAATCCCCTTCTGTTTACGAAGAGATCAAAAAATTAGCTCGCGATGCAAACATAAGGTTAGGTTAGATAAACATCAGGTTAGTTAAACATGTAGATTACCTGGCAGTAGATCTATTGGAAAACGGCGATGACATCAGGCGACTAAAGCGTTTCCATGTGCTGGACCTGGGAGATGTATCCAGTGGAGCGACCTGAAGGAACCTAAGAGTGGGAACACAGGAAGACTCTGTTGCTGTACAGTGAACGTCCGTCATTTTGATAGTCTACGAATACATCTATTTCTATTTACCAAAGAATATTTGTTTTATTTATAGTCTTTTTATTGGTATTGATGAAATCGGTTTTACTTTTTCCTACTGTGATTCTTTTCTGGGGTTATGTTAAGTAATGAACTTTACTTGGACCACCTACACAAGTGTTTTTCCTATATATGAGGTGTTGAACCTTTGTATGCTCCAATGAGGGGTTTAGTCGAAGATCTCTCTTCACGTGATTGTCATAAATCAAATTTACGTATGCTCTCCTATAGGTACACCGAATGTAGATGCTAACGGATAGACAAACATAAAAAGATTCGTCTTGAATATATAAACAAATAGATATAGTTTATATCAGTTATATAATAAATTAGGTTTATTGACTTTCTTTAATCGGTTAATGTAATTCAAATGAACAAATAGAGTCTTCTTTATTCTACCAATCCTTTTGTATGAAAAACTTTGTTTGAAGCTCACAGAAATAATGAAAAAAGATTTGTTATTTTCAGATAAGTTTTTGATTTTTTATAATGTGAAAAATAAAAGGAGTGTTGGAAATTATTGGATATTTTTATTTCTTTTGTCATTTTCTTTAAGAACTAATCAAAACGAACGAACAAATAAATAAATTATCACACAGCGAATTGAACTTAGTCGAATGGGATTTGTGAAGTGAAATAAATACTATTTAATTTAAAGCCGATGAAAAGTGTGTTGACTTCATCGGTTCTCTGCGTACTAGCGTCAGTAACTGTAATCAGCTCAACTCAGCTCGTTGGCTTCAAATAAGTATGTTGCGTTACTATGCCGGATTGATTGCTTTTCTCTTTCATTATTTGTCGCTATTCACTCGCTTCGTCGTATTCCTCCCTACCTTCTACTAAATTCCTGTACCAGTTAATTAAAGACCTCTATTTTAGTTTAGTTTAGCTCCTTCGTTTACTTCGGTCGACTTAAATTTTGGTGGCTCCTATAAGTCTGGCTTCCCCCTTCCTCGTCACTAATCTATCCCTTATATAAAACAAGAATAAAATCCTGTAATGTCTCGTTTATTTACATACTAATTTGTTGTCTGCCTTTTGATTAATTTTATTAAAGGAGAAATCTGCATTGAATTCCTTTTTTATCGGTCCTATTATTTGGTCGTAAAGGGATTGTATTACCGTAATTTTCTTTTTTCTTTATTTATTTTTTTTTTAAATGTAATTTTTTAATTATTTCTTTCTTTTAGGATTTTTTTAATGGAGTATAATTGTTGTAGAATCGGTAAATTCATTATTTTATCATAACTTTAGTTTGGAGTATATTACTAAATCTTTAACGAAATAACCGGTATCGGATAAATCATAGAATATGTCGGTTTTTTATTATACAGATCTGTAAATTAGTGGTAATTGTTGTTAATCAATAGTTTCCAATGTTTTTAGGGTTGACAACAATCAGTATTACGTGATAGATTGATTTTTATAAAATTTCAAGTTCTTTACTTGTGTTATTCATATTATAACGGTAAAATTTTTGTGTTTTATGCTTTATACGCTTTTGTCTACACTGTTTCATCGATGGAAGGGCTCCTCGTCATCCGTATAGAAAAACCAATGCCATTTTATATCTATGGAAATTCTTAACGCTTCAAAAGGTCTTAAACATGACTATGTTTTAATTAAGTTACACGAAAATATACAATTCACCTGGAAATTTAATTCATTTTGCTCGTACAAGGTAAGAACAATGTATAAAAAACAGATTCTTCATTGTATCTTGTACATAGTAAATTAAATCTTTGTGCCGTATTTTATTCTTCATTAATAATTGATTCTGTTACTGTTATATATTTTTCATTTTTCAAAATTCGTTGATATCATAGTGTTGAATTTATTTGGTTTTAATGCAACAACGGAAACGTTTCTGTGTGAGGACAACAAGCTTTTTGTTCTTTATTAATTTTTTTTATATATGAACATTTTACGTCAAACGTTGACTTTTCGAATATCTTTATAATAATGTTATTCACGAGTATAATTTATAATTTCTTTATATTTAAATATTTAGGCTGTATACAAAACATTAGTGTGAATACCTAGATTATTGTAGGGGACTAAAAAGTCTCTACTATGCCTAAATTCATAAAAATATAAAAATAAACCATACATTTATATATATATATATATATATATATATATATATATAGATTATACAAGATGTTAAACTTAAGAGACCCCATCGTTTAGCTTAGTCTATAAATAATAATTTATTTACAAACACTTATATAATAATTTTCAGGTGTTGAAAATGATGTCCATTCACTTCTATGCACTTGTCAACACATTTGATCATGTTCCTGGCTACTCTTGTTAACTATTTCCTATTTTAGAATGGCATTGGTAATGTTTTTCTTTAATTCCTGAAGGGTGTGTGGATTGCTCCTATAAACAATTTCTGTTAAGTATTTCCACAGAAAGATGTGTCTGAACTAATCAGATCAGGGGATCTTGGACAATCCTTTAGAAATGATTCTTCCAACGAAAAAAGCCTGCAGCATCTTCGTAGTAGAGCGAGCTGTACGGCATGTGGCTCTGTACTGTTGCAACCCGCAGTCTCGTACATCCTCTTGCTGTAAGGCTATGAATTGTTGGATAACTTCTTAGTAGACGGCAACATCCACGGTTTATTTTCCAAAAAACAATTATTATTCATTGCCTTGAAACCACACATCATACGCCTATTTTTTATGAGTGAAGAGGAGATTCAAAGAAAATGTGGGGGTTTTCAGTACCCCAGGTCCTGTAGTTAACTATTTACATACCACCTAGGTGAAACCACCCTTCATCTGTGAAAAAACTTGATCTAAAATGCCATTGTTGCCTCTAATGAAGTTCTTGAACCGTTGTGACAATAGTGAACCCTTTTAGCACAATCAGCATTAGTTAGCTCATGGAAGATATCCGTATCGAATGCACCTGCATTCGATACAGATAACATTTCAGCATTCTTCTCACTGCAGTGTGGGCTGAACCAAATGAAATTAGCTTAATCTCCGCAGAGATTTATGAGAAGATCTGGTAACTGCCCCTTTAATGCCTTGTATGACCTGCGTCGTTAAAACTGACCTGCGACGGCACTTTTCTGATCTAATACCGAACCTGTTTCACGAAATAGTTTAACCAACTTCTGAATAACACTTTTCACTGGTACTTCCTTTTCAGATTTCTCCATGAACTTTCGCCGACATTCAACATGAAATTTCGTCTTTAAATGAGTTTCCATCATGAGTACATGTTCTTCAATAGTTAAACGCATTTTAGCGAACACACGGTTACGCTACCTTGTTCAAAAGTCAATGCTCGACACAAACTGGCAATACTCAAATGTGCAGGCAATAAGCAATATTTTTCACTCCAGCTGTAATCGAACCATCTTCCATATTATTTTTCCCATATCACATCAATATATGCATTTTAACAAAGATATGCATTCAGTGTAAACTGATTAGTGATGAACATGCTGTTTAATATATACATTTGTGATTTAGCTGAATTACACATTACATTAGGTTATTTTCTTTATTGAAACATTTGATATTAACTCTTTCTTTTTTTTTGTTTTTATATTCAAATCTTTAAATTTTTGTGGTAGCAAGTAATAAATTTTAATACCAATAATTCAAAATTCTTTCTCCTAACCTCTTTATAACATTTTGGTAATATATTTTTACATCTGGCATTACTATTATTACGACGTTTCCTAAAATCATTTTTAATTTCTCATACACTTTATTGAGACTAATAAAATAAAACTATTTCTTATTGATAATGTATTTTCTTGTTTTTAAATTTCATGCACATTTCTACTTCTACCAAAAATTATTTCAAATGTTCTTTCCTGTATATTTTGTAAATTTTTTATTACATTAGTATATACTCCCCCTCAAGTTGTAATTCCATATGTTATTATTGATTTAAAAAGTTCATAACATAATATTTTAAGCCGACTAGTTTGTAGAGCGTTTCGTAATTTGGCCAAAATATATTGTGAGTATTTATATTTATTTACAAAAAAATATATATGCGTTTCCTAGTTTAAGCTTACATCTATGTATAATCCCAAATATTCAACTTTTTTTGTTCCAGTAATATTTTGTTACAGTCTGCTTTCAATTAGTTCATCATTAATGTTGCCGTTGGAGACCATTTTCTACAAAGTTTTTTCATTGTAGAATCTTTTTTTTTTTTTGTTAATGGAATAAGGCTATTTGTAAATCAATATTTTTCCGTTTTTTCCCTTTGTAACAGAATTTTATATGCATTAAGAATGGAACAGAGGACTACAGTATTGTAAGTAGTTATAAAAAAAATTACAATTTATAATTTAAGTTATAATTATCTTTTAATAGTATTTGTCATAAGATTTTTTGTTATTACGATTATATATATGTAACGTTAGTAACAGATTATCAAAATTTTATTCTTAATATTTGATTACACGTATTATTAGATAATAAACTATATTTGGGTGAGATAAATTGGAAATTGGATTTATTATATATTATATTAATATGAATCGCCCGGCAACGTTACCAAATTAAAAGCCAGTCTATTCGTTGAGCACCCAATCTTCACCCCTTATTTTTTTCTTTCAATTTTTCTCTAATTCCACCTTTCATCTATCATATTATTTTTTCATTGTAACAATCTTTGGATATAATCCTTTTATTGCTTTTATCTTATTTTCTTTTGTTGTATCGACTGATATAATCCATTTTACGTTACTATAAGTTTCTATATCATATTGTTTAATCATTATTTCTAGTTCAGTTCAATTTAAAAGGAATTCCATTCTTTTTTAATACGTTAATTTATAATAAAAATAATTGGTGAAATTGGTGTTATAATTTTTTTTTTCGAAAAGACCACCAGATGACCACGTAAATGTAATTTCGATTCCATCTATTTTGATTTTTCTCTCTTTCTCCTCCAAAATTCCTATGTTTCACTATGCTATGCTTATCGTTCTTCTTTTGTTACAACATGTTTGCTGTTTTCTTTTTTCTATACACATGAACATCTATTCTGTGAATTTTTTTCTAATTTTATTTGTCTTGAAAAATTTTTCTTTTTATATTTGCTTTATTTAGGTCCCTTTTGTCCATGGAACGAAGTTTTATACTTCCAAAATTTAAAAATTCCAAAACTTTTTTTCAATCTATCTGAATCCATTTGAATTGTATGTCCCACAATAGTTAGTCTTCTTTTTCGGAATGTGGTTTCTAAATCTTCAATAGTTTTATCTTTTTTTTTTATTCTTTAATTTTGTATATTATTTTTTATTTGACTTCATTCTGTATCTGTCTTTCATTTTTCTCGGGCCATGGATCGTTGTTAAAATTTTCCTTTCAGTTTTTAAAAGCGATTCTAGATTTGTTATATTGGAGGTTTTTGACCCATAGAGGATTGCTGGTTTCAGTACTATATTACAATGTCTCAATTTTTATCTCTCAAAAACTATTTTTCTGTTTTCAAACGCCGTCTTATAGAAACCATTTGAGGTTATTATTTTGCCTAGATATCTAAATTTATCTGTGTATTTCATTTTTCCAGATTTGGTTTCTATTCATTTCCTGTTTTATTTCAAATTTGTGTTCTAGAAAGGATATTTGTAAACCAGCTTTTTTGGCAATTATTTTCAAATCCTCAACTTCAGAAATGTCTCTTTTTCTGAATTCACCAGTAAAGTGAAAAATCATCTCCGAAAGCTAAACAATTTTGTCTCATTTTTCCTTTCCCTGCCACGATTCTAAAAGCAGTTTTAACATTCCAAAATATTTTCATTATTAATAATGTAAGCTTGTATAAATTAATATTAGGTTAAAGAGTATAGGGGAAAGACCATCACAATTCATCTTTATATAATAAGATTTTAGTAAAATAATAAGTGAATGATTTATGTAATGTTTGTTTTTGTTTTCTTATTCTGAAAAAGTAAAGAGTAAAACAAAAATTTTAAATACTATTTATGAGATAATGTTCATAATTTACGTAGTACTTCAAAAAAATAAACGAGTAAAATTTTATTTAAATTATCTTAAAAATCTGTGGATTAATTTGAAGTTCGATTTCATTTAAAAGGAAATGTTTATTCGTGTAAATCTACTGTCATTGTGTTTAGTAAAAAAATTGCTTGGGAACTGTTTTCTAGTCCCTAACTAATATTTTTTTTCCTTTGTATCAGAAACTTTAAAAATTATGATTGTATAAGTTCTTTTTCCTTTTAGCTTTAATAAATATTTTATTTACTTTGAAATACTATATGTTTATATAATCAGTCCAAAACGTTTTAAATTTTAATTCTTTGTGGGTGAAAATGGCGGAAAGGGCTGGGCTTACTTGATATGTAATTACTGGACAGGATATATTGTTTTTACTCACTGAGTGTGCGTCTCACAAGCTCCTATACTGCGGCAAGAAATGTTAGTATTAGTATTGTAAGTATCCGTGTGCGTTAGTTAGGTTATTATTTCACCATTTTAATTGTAAATATTGCCCAAGGAAATATGGAATAAAAAAGTTGAAGCGTGTGAAAATGCCGTAATTAACCGAGATTCGAAACCGGGAACTTCCGGATTAAAGTTTGAAATCCTATCGCTTGAAGATAGAGATTAGCAAAATAAAAAGATTGGTTGAAAAATATTTTTTTTTAGAAAGTAATTAAAAAATAGTTTTCTATCATTTTAACGGTTGAGGATTGTGTGAGTTTAAACATAATTTTGTTTTGTTATTTCATTCACCCATCATAATTGATTTAAGTATTTTAAAATTAAACCGCCGATCTCTGTGACAGAGAGGTAACATCTCGGCCTTTCATCCGAAAGTCCCGGGTTCGAATTCCGATCAGGCATAGGATTTTTCATCCGTTAAAAATGTCCATATCCCATACACACGCTTCAAGCGTATGTAACGATACTATCAAGCAAAAACAAAATAATACGTTTTATACCTCTACTTGTCGTTTTTACGGTGCTTTTGTTTTTTTTTCCCCATAGTTTAGGGGGCTCAAAATTCAGTTATGCCACTTATTTAAGTTGTATTTTGTAATATACAGGATGTGGTAATTTTAAAAACGTCATTAAAAGTAAATTATTTTTTTTTTTTTTTGGTTTTAACTACAATGAGCACAACATAGACATGAAAGCATTTACTATTTTTTGATTTTAAGTCAACGAAAAGAGAAATTTATCGTCCAAAAATGACATATTGCAGATGATCGCCGTTTCACAATACACCCTCAGTAAGTCTCTTGCTAAAGTCACTCATTATTTTCCGCATTTCTAGGGAAATTCTAGAGTTTTTGGAGCCCAGTATTGGAAATTTTTCTTGTTAACAGATTTTTAAAAATGATGATGAGCTCATCAGTAAATCGTTAACTTGGTCTTACCTTTCATTAATTAACCGCAATAATTTGACAGAAATTTACCCTGTTTTCATAGTCGCATTCGTGTATTGCACGAGTTATTTGAATTTTATACGGGTGAAGATTGATTGTGCGTACAATTTGACGTATACTGCGGTCAGACAGTCCGATTCCGTATTCTGGGTCACTCGGACGCAGAATGGTTACGCGCTGACCGGTGTGAACTTCGTTCAAATACCTCTCTCACAACCGCGATATTCTCGGGTGTATGTACTGATTTTACACAACCATCTTTCTTCTTTAGCGTAGAACCAGTGGCCTCAAAGTTTCGAACCCAAGTCTTGATGGCATGAGCTGACGGAGCAGCACGATTGCGATTAATTGCGTAATGTTTTTTCGAAATTCACGCGGAGCGATTACTTAACTGTCACCGTTTTTTTAAAACACCTTCAAGCTATAATAAGTTGCTTTCTATTTCATTACAACTAAACGTTTTTCAGTAAGCTACAAAGTGGCAATAGCGGTTTCATCCTAGCCAAATGTATTCCTTAAAAAAACAGTTTCTTAAACACGGTTACCGCTGATATGTTAATAAATTATTAAACATTATTAAAAAAGTGAAAATTCGTCTTGCCAGCAAATTAAGTGTGTTCTAGATATTTCAGTCCTTAGACCATCATCAGGAGAATAAAATAAAGTCAAAAAATTAAAATGATTAAGCAGTCATGACTGTTTGCTAGTTTTCAGTATACTTAATTGAAATGTAAAGAGTAATCTGGTGGAATAAAATGAAATTAACGGGAACCATGTTGTAAGATTGATATTTTGTTTATTTAAATCTTTAAAGTACATTTTTGACTTTATTTTATTCTACTGACGATGGTCTAAGGACTGAAAGATCTAGATCATTTAATTTGCTGGTAAATTGGATTTTTTCACTTTTTAATAATTCTGAAAAAATCACTGTTGCAAAATCGCTCGATTCATTGTCACACCTATAGTTACATTTTGTGTATATTGGTAAGATAGGGTTTGTTAATATAATTAAAATTACTCATAGAAAAAATTTTCAAGGAAAAACTAGTAGAGTTACATTTATAAATGATGGCAGATTTTTTTTCCTTGTATTATTTCTTTGTGATTATTCAGTTGAATAATAAGTAAAAATACTTTTTAAAAAACGTTCAACTGTTTAAGCAAAATTTTAATTTAAACATAATTGAACACTTTTCGGAAGATTAAAATGAAATCATTTTAATCTTTTTTTCGAAAGGTTTGGAATAGAAATGTTTGTTACATTTTTAAAAGGGAATAATGAATTTCCGATTCGCGTTATAATACGATGTATTATCTTAATGTAATTATTTTTTTATTGTTTTTTTTTTTATTATAACTTTGTTTCCAGGTTTTTTTTGTTAAATTATACAAAAAAATCATTAATTATAGAAAGTTATTAAACAAAACAGGTAAGGGGAGCATCCCCCTAACGACGAGTTTATAATATTAAATATAATAGGGTTAGAATGGAATAAGGGTTGTTCTATTCGATGTCCATACAAATTTGAATATTCTAAATTGTATGTAATATAAAGGGGTGATGTCGGCCAATACAGAATAAAGGGTGGTGAGGAGTTGTATTAGATATTTGTATGGTTTGGTATGTACTCTAGATACGGTATGTTCAGAAACTCTATTATATCCACCGACCGACCAGAAACCAAAATTCATACCATTTGTATGCGACATAGATTCTCAAAGTTAATATCAATAAATAAATTGATAGAGGGTGAGTAAATTTGACCTTACCTCCTCTTCCCGCTCTGACCTTTCTACTTAACCCTTATGTCCAGTTAAGAAATAAGAGAAAGAGAGACAGCGAGTGGTTACAGATAATGGGGTAGAATTAGTTGTTCAATTGGGAAACTTTGAATTTAACTTGGTGGTGACCTGTACAGAAGCGGTTAACTTTACTGGGACGTGACTATGAATTCATAAGATACCGGGTTACAATGTTCGCTACTGTTTACCAAAACAATAAACTATACTCTCAATTTTTAAACTATTGTTTGTTAGAGAAACGAACAGTTTTTATACTTTTCATTCAATCGGTTTGTGGTCTGTGGTTTGATGTTAATCTCCATTCTTTTGCCGATCTTTTAATATGTATATCGTACATTGTATTTTATCTGTTATGTCTTTGTTTTTCTCTTCAGTTTCTTTCTTACGTGCCTCTATTACGAAATTAACTAACCCTAGATGTTTTATTATATAGCCCAACCTCTTTAAAAAATTGTATCGGAAAGCTCTCTTCACTTCTCTCCTATGTGTCTTAGACCTCTCAAGTTCGCATTTTATTAACCCAATTTATTTTTAAAAATTTTCCGGTTTCATCAAATTTAAAACGCTCTCTTTTCTTTTCCTTTTTATTTTTCTAATCGTTCATGTTTTACTTCTTTAAAGCATTACATTCATGCAAATATTTTTAAGTTTTTTCCTAATTCTTAAATATATACTTGATAGTAACTCACTTTTTGTTGTAAAAATTTGCTTGTACTATTCCAATTTTGATGTTCACCGTACTTCGTTCATTCTTTGTAGTTTATTACCTAAATGATACATTTTTGTAAATTTTTATGTAATATATTTCCCTGTCTTTACATTAAACTCCTATTTATCCTTTTTTTTAATTTATTTTGAAATTAAATTTCTTTCCTAGCAATTAATCCAAGCCACTCAAAATTTCTTCTAATTTTTGGTTTCTGCTAAAAGAACAATGCAGTCAAAAAGTGTTAACATCTTTATTCTTTCTCCTTTGATACCTATTCTCTAAATACTTTCACTGAAATATTTTCCACTTCCAAATTTTCCTTCGATTCCTGTACTGTTCTCTTTCGTGTACAGATAGAAAAGTAATGGAGACAAGATAGATCCTTGCGCCATTCCTTTCTTCATATTCCACTCTTACCGTTGAATCTCACTGAATTATGTTTAGATGTGTATAAGTTTTCTTTATATATTTCTTCATAGATTTCAGTTTAATTTCCCTTCAACAATTTAAAATTTTGTTATATTATAAAATCCTTTCTCTAAATTTATAAATATTATGTAATTGATTTTATTATTAAACTTACAATATGAAAAAAATAATAAGTGAGAATTGTAGTTGTAACTGTAATGCTCTTTGTGACATGAATCGGGTCTTTATCTATCACAGTAGACTTTATTCAGTACAGACTAATATGCGGTTATGATCATGTAAATGCATTTTGATTTTGTTTCTCATAATAAATACCTTTTTTCATAATTTAATGAGAGCTTCTGTTATATATCTGTGTGAAATTTTTAAACTTATATCATTTGATTGTTCAAGCATTAACTTTAAAATATAGTGTAGTATTCCTTTAAAAGTACCTAATTCTGTCAGTGTATAAATAGGTATTTTAAATGTTTGAGTTGTTTTGAATAAACCGGCGTTTATATTATTGAACTGTTAATGGTATGTCGGTTACTATGTTATGAATCAACGTTTTCGAAATTAACTTTCGACAACATTCTAAAACGTTTTTTATGTATAATTTCATCTTTGTTAATTAAGGTTTATTACCGCTTGAACAAAAACAGCTGCAGATTGTTCAGTTACGATGCATAATTTTTTTTTAATTATTTTGGTTAAAGTGTTTTTTTTAAACATTTCATATAATGGAAGTCTTAACTGATAATTAAGAGTATATTGCATGAATTTTTATTCCCAGAGAATGCCAATTTTCTGAAAGCGTTCACATACGAGAAAGCTTTTTAATTTTTATATTTAGTACGATTTAAAAGTAATTTGTTAGGAAATTTAATGTAGAATTTGTATTTACTCGTATTTTTATCGAGAATTTTTTGTTTTTATATTCTGATGTAAATATAGAATTCTATAGCAATCATTTTATAATATTTTCTACGCTATAAGTTTGTTTATTATTTTCTAGTAAATGTATATAAATTCTATATAAAATTACGTGGATAATTCTATTTTCTTAAAATAATATTAGGGATGTTATAATTGTGTCCTACTCGGGACTGTTTTAGGCGATCTGATATGATAAGTAATTCATTCTGAAATGTGCATAACCATTCTTATAGATAATAAGCATACGTCAGGCTTATTAAATAAAATGTTTAGTGAAGTGATTTCTTGTTACCTCTTGGTTGAACTTTATACTGCTTCCAAGCCAAAGATCGATACTTAGTTTTTCAAATGATATCTTCGTATTCTTCACAACATAGATAGACAGTGCGAATATTAAACTCTCATAAAAATAAATGTTCACTAGTTCATCTTATATATGGAGTGCTTTATATTGATTCAAATAAACAAAAGACTAGGAATAAAACCAGTAAAAAATAAATGTTTGACAAATGAAAATAAGTTTTCAGTTGAGGAAGAAATTCATTATTGATTATCATATTTTAATTGAACTTATTTCACTTTCAGATTAATTAGTTTTGATTAAAATAACGTACTTATATGTATGATTTAAATTATCAGTAAATGTTTAATGTTGTGAGAATTGACCAACTTCTAAAATAGTTTAATTTTATTATGAAAATCCTTCTTATGCGGGATTCGATGAATTTTTTTTAATAGATATTGTAAAACCCGCATCAGGGTGGTTACTTGGCGAATATCCAGTTCAGAGTACAACTTGTCAATTTAGAGGGGGTTACACAATGCTGAAGATAGCGTATTTGTATTACATATATATATATATATATATATATATATATAAACTTTACATATATACATATCTATATAACATAATAGGATTATTGATTTGACCATTGTTAAATACATACATACGTACATCTATACTCTCACGACTACACTATGTACTATTAGGATATGAATACAGTATATTGTTTACAATATCGGTGTTAACCGATGCTATAACGGTTGCATATATTACCCCTACCAGTCAGAATGCAAACTATACTCAATGCTGCAGTACTAACTGGAAATTGTCGTCATGCCCGCTTACACACGTTCACCTACTTATTCTAAATGATTTAAATCTGTGTCATTTGTTTACTGATTTGATAGCAATCCAATATTTGTTACCTGTTTACCTCTTTTTTGTTAAATAAGCAGCTAATTATATATTTTGGCAAATGTATTTTGGCTGTAACATCTTAACGGAAACGAAGTTGTTTAAATAGAAGTGATTTTGTATAGATATATATATATACGAGTATATAGAATATGAATTATTTTTATCTTGAATTTATCAATTTGGTAAAATTATTCTGTAATCGTTCTAATCATCAGCATTGATATTAAAGTGTTGAAGAGGTTTGCTATGATGTAGGACCTAGATTCGGATTCATGTGTAAGATGTAATACTTGTATTTTGCTATAAATACCCATGTAATTGGTGTTTTAATCAATAACATTATCACGGGTCGATGTAGGCTACAAAAGGCTTACCGAAATACTTACGAACATGTTAAACCCATAATTGTGGTGCAGTACAATATAAAATAGCCTATTGACAACATAAATTTCATTTTATAGTATTACATCTTTGGAAATAACGTATTTTTATAAAAGTGAATTTTTTTAATCTATTCTGATAATGGTGTTAAATGTTGATTCTCTTTGGGATTCCAAGGAATTTTGGTATTTTATGGCTAAGTTTTTAGCCATGAACATTACTAATATTCGCGAACTAAGTATTTACTCGTAGAACTGTTCGTGATACTCAGGCGATTTCACTATTAAGACGATTTAAAAAATATAATTTTGTTATTTATTTTTATTAGAAATCCTTAATGTACTGTCAAATTTTATATTTTAAATGTATAGTGTTCTAAAACGTATTTAGTTAATGAAATCTAGATAAAAACTTGCAATTTTTGGGGATTTTCTTCACTAATATAACAAATGCTCCGTATCTCAAAACGATCTATTTTTCGGTATGAGACAACCACACTTCAACTTCCTCATTTGGGGGGCAACTCAAGACTTTTAAACGAAAACGGTAGCATTGTGCTGAATAATCTTAAAACGTTTTGAAGAAAAACAATTTCAACGTAAAAAATTTCGGGCTGCGGTAGATCTAACCATAATGGGCACTATTTTATATCTGAAAAGACTTTCAGTAGTGACCTACAGTACATCTTAAGTAGTGATCTCAAACTGAAAATAGTTCGTTTCGAAGTAAGAACATTTGCTAAATATCATTTTTTATAAAGTAATTTAATGGTTCTCATACTTTTACCTTTGTTGTGTGTGTGCGTGTGCGTGTGCGTGTGCGTGTGCGTGTGCGTGTGTGTGTGTGTGTGTGTGTGTGTATGTGTGTGTGTGTAAATAGAATGATAAAAAAAATTGAACAAATTATTATTTTTTAAATTCGTGTCAATGATTGAATTCGTGTCGTGATTTGAATAGGGGGGGAGGAGAATGTTAATAGAAGAGATTTATTTGTGGAAGAATATTGCAAAGATACGAGGTAGTTGATGGAATCTTACATTTTGATATCCAGCCTAAGTTTAGTTACAGAGGGATGTTGTAAAGTATTTCACGTACTGTTAAAAAACAAAGAAATAAGCAAATCGGCTGTGGTAAAAAATTATTGTAAAACAAAGGATTAGTGAACGGCGTATCAAATATGTCAATTTATAACTCCACAAAAGAAACATTCATCATCGCACGTATTTGTAATAAAGATAATTTCTAATATTAAATACATTTACAGAGTATAAAACAATATCAAAAACAATTTAAGAATGAATTTTAAAAAACGAACAAAACTAAAATTATTGTTAAAAAAAACAACATGGAAACTCACATAAAGCCTTTTAAATTAGTTTTTCAATTCCGTTAAAAATTTTTTTCACTTCTTTCTTTTTAATTCATCTAGAAGCTTGTTAAAGAACAATGCCCCTTCCTATATAAGGACTGCTCTTTGTTCCCTCAAGACTGCACTTCAACTCGAAGTAATTTATGTGGTGTGATCTTGTGTCGTGTTGGTGAACTCTTTTTTCCATATAAAGTTTTAAAAAATAACGCTTGTACATAGGAATATGGAATATAGATATTTTGTAAGTATGAAAAATTCCATGTTTTATTGGAATTCGAACCCAAGAACCTTCTCAATGAAAGGGTCCGGCACAGAGATCGGCTTTTTATTAATAATAAAAATTTCTGTATGAAATTTAGATAGTATTGGTATGATTATTTTTAGTAATATTGTTTTTTAATCTTCAGTCATTTGACTGGTTTGATGCAGCTCTCCAAGATTCCCTATCTAGTGCTAGTCGTTTCATTTCGTTATACTCCCTACATCCTACATCCCTAACAATCTGTTTTCTATATTCCAAACGTTGCCTGTCTGCATAGTTTTTCCTTCTACCTGTCCCTCCAATATTAAATCGACTATTCCAGGGTGCCTTAATATGTGCCCTATAAGTCTGTCTCTTCTTTTAACTATATTTTTCCAAATGCTTCTTTCTTCATCGATTTGTCGCAACACCTCTTCATTTGTTACTTTATCCATCCATCCATCTGATTTTTAACATTCAACTATAGCACCACATTTCAAAAGCTTCTAATCTTTTCTTTTCAGTTACTCCGATCGTTCCGGTTTCACCTCCATATAAAGCTACGCTCCAAACATATGATTTCAAAATCTTTTCCTGACATTTAAATTAATTTTTGATGTAGACAAATTATATTTCTGACCGAAGGCTCGTATCGCCTGTGCTATTCGGCATTTTATATCGCTCCTGCTTCGTCCATCTTTAGTAATTCTACTTCCCAAATAACAAAATTCTTCTACCTTCATAATCTTTTCTCTTCTTATTTTTACCTTCAGTGGTCCATCTTCGTTATTTCTACTACATTTCATTACTTTCGTTTTTTTTCATGCGTTAGTTCTTGCGTAGGACTTCATCCATGCCGTTCATTGTTCCTACCAGTTTTCACGGTTTTCTACCAGTTCTCTTTGTTCCGCCTAAGTTCGCTTCTGCTGATTTAAGAATTTCCTTTTTAACATTCTCCCATTCTTTACCTCCTCTTCCTCAAGCTTTATTAATATATAAAACCAAAAATATAAAATACCGCCGTCATCTTTTTAAGCTTTATAATTTGTATGTTTATTTGTTTTGTTTACATGTAAGAGCGTTTATTGCCGTAAATCTTCTGTCTTAAAAGACAAAATCATAAAAGATTTTTTTATAATAAAGTACTTTAGATGATGTAAAATCTTATATTTCAACAAATATTATGAAGCAATTTAAATCAGAGATTTAATTTTTTTTAAATTTACCACAAATTTTTGATAAAATATTTTTTTACTACTTGACTATCACGACAATATTTCGAGCCTTTTTTAACGGGCAAGGAGATCCCACTTGGAATTTCACGTACAGTTAATTTGTAGGTCACGGAAATTACGTATGGCATCTCATTTTGCATCTTTTTCTATGTACGCGTACACGTAAATGTTCACCACATTTTTACCTAGAAGTTGAAGTTATAATCGTGTTGCATTAATTTTTTATGGAGTTGATTTTATAATTTTTAGGAACGAAATATCGGATTTTAATGCTTAAATCTGTGTTATTTATTAATCAAAAGGTATAAGTATTATAAGCTAAAACGTGTAGTTTTATTTCATTTTACAATGTTTCATTAAATTTCAAAAAAAAACATTTCTTTTGAAATTACAAGAATACTATTTTTCTTTCAGTTTTATTTAATAATTTGTAGTAATTATTATTACATTATCCGATCGGGCGAGCGAGCTCACCCAACCGTCCAGCCAATGGCGAACCGGCCCCTGGACCTGGAACCCCTGCAGTGTTCGTTATCCTCGTGGTTGCGAGAATAATACTGACCAAACATAATTAAAGTATTCAGACTTTGTAGAAACCTGAAAAAGAAATTAAATTACAAGACAGTAGTAGTAACTACGGTAACTAAATTAAATTACACACCTTTTGGCAACGAAAAATTCATAACTTATTTCTATTACTATGGTGACAGAAGTATAATAATGAAGTAAAGGAAATAATCTTTTTTTATTTAATGAATCTGCGCATGAAAAATGCCATTTCTGACCGGGATTCGAAACCAGCACCTCTGAATGAAAGGCTGAGATGCTACCACTCCGTCACTGTGATCGGCAATCTATATTAATGAATACATTTTATATATTTGATATACAGACTATTTAAATTTTATAAAAAAAATTATATTTTGGTAACATTTTTTTCCTGTCGTCTTAAAGTTTACTATATTTTTATACAAATACTTTAAATTGATGCTATGACACAAGAAGACTTCGTTACTTTAATATTTTTTGAATTAAACGTCAAAATATGGCTGTTTTTCACGTCGTTACGGCCTTATTTTAACGTTTAATTAACCAAAAAAATATTAAAAAGTTTACTATATTTTCATACAAATACTTTAAATTGATGCTATGACACAAGAAGACTTCGTAACTTTAAAATTGTTTGAACTAAACTTAATGATACGGCTGTTTTTCATTTTGTGTTAAAAGCCGTATAATTAAGTTAAATTAACCAAAAAAATATTAAAAAGTTTACTATATTTTCATACAAATACTTTAAATTGATGCTATGACACAAGAAGACTTCGTAACTTTAATATTTTTTGAATTAAACGTCAAAATATGGCTGTTTTTCACGTCGTGTTAAGGCCTTATTTTAACGTTTAATTAACCAAAAAAATACTAAAACGTTTACTTTGTTTTTATACAAATACTTTATTTATTTATAAAGATTGAGAAGTTATAGATTTCATTCAGCCGGAATTGGAGAAATCATAAATAAAAAGTCAGTCTCCCAGCAACGAATAAATTGATGCTATAAGACAAGAAAACTTCGTTACTTTAAAATTTTTTGAACTAAACTTAATGATACGGCTGTTTTTCATGCTGTGTTAAAAGCCGTATAATTAAGTTAAATTAACCAAAAAAAAAAATACTAAAATCTGCAATTTATATCCAATTAGGTAGATTTCATAATAAAGAAGGTATCTATCATAATAGGTACCATGATTCGACTTCCGGAAAATTTTGACATATCTTCGCGTTTCACATCCCCCAGACCACAAAACCATGATCAGTTCAAAAGTTTATATATATATATATATATATATACGAGGTGCGACAATAAAGTAATGATGCTGATGTGAAAAAAAAATGTTGCTTACCGTTTTAGTCATGTTTAGTCTTGTCTCCTTCAAATTAATTTCCCTCTGATTGTATACAATTATTCCAGCGCTTCTGCCATTGATGGTAACATTTCTGGAACTCATCTTCTGTAATATCCTCCAAGACCCTCGTCACAGCTTTTTGGACATCTTGTGTTGTTTGAAAATGGTGTCCCTTGACCGCCAGTTTGACTCTTGGAAATAGAAAAAAGTCGCACGGAGCGATATTTGGTGAATAAGGTGGCTGTGGTAGTACTGAAATGTGTTTTGAGGTTAAAAATTGCTGTACTGACAGAGCGGTATGGGATGGCGCATTATCGTGATGCAGAATCCAATTATCAGCAATGTTGGCACGGACACGAAGAACTCGTTTACGAAGTCTTTCTAAAATTTCTTTGTAGAAATATTGGTTAACTGTTTGTCCAAGAGGCAGCCACTCTTTATGAACAATTCCCTTGGAATCGAAGAAGCACACAAGAATGCATTTCACTTTTGACTTTGACATGCGAGCTTTTTTTGGTCTGGGTGATCCCTTTGAGCACCATTGCGAACTTTGGCGTTTTGTCTCTGGATCGTATTGAAAAAAACCAACCTTCATCACCAGTGATAACACGGCTCAACAAATCTGGATTGATTTCCGTTTGCTCTAACAGATCGGCTACACATTTTTCCGTGTTTCTCGCTGTTGTTGTGTGAGATTTTTGGGGACCATTTTTGCACAAATCTTTCTCATACCAAGATCTTCAGTTAATATTAGACGAACCGTTTCTCGATTGATGTTGAGTTCTTCTGCAATCATTTTCACGGATAATCTTCGATCAGATCGTACGATTTCACGCACCCTGGTCAAGTTGACATCTGTCCGTGAGGTTGATGGTCGTCCACTGCGGTCTTCATCTTCAACATTCGTTCTGCCTTCGCTAAAAATTTTATGCCACCGCAAAACTTGAGCTCTTGACATAACCTCCTCTCCAAAAGCCTTCTGAAGCTTACCATAAGTTGTCGTCGCGTTTTCACCCGATTTAACGCAAAAAGAAATGGCATACCGTTGCGCAATATTTTGCGGTTTCATTTCTGTGACGAGAGACACAAACACGTGTTCACTTATTACAGCACAACTCACGACTGAGCAGTTGCATCAATGTGCCGCTGGGACTAGAAGTAGCTTATAGACCAAGGTCAAAGATGGTGTGCCTATGCAAGCTGCAGGGTTGCCACATCTTGCAAAGAAATCAGTCTCATTACTTTATTGTCGCACCTCGTATATATATATCACTTTTTTGTGGACACTATAACTGCCGTAATTTTCCGTCAATCACATTCAAATTGATACATAATATATAATAACCCAAAATCTCGGTCGAGTTCATTAATGGGCAAAACCGGACCATGGGGGTGGAAATGCGGGGGCTTTTTCGGAAAACCAAATAATGCTATAACTTTCGTATTAAATAAAATATCGGATTCGTTTAAAGTACCTACTATTCTTTGAATAAGGGCCTAAAAGTTAACCAGCAAAGTTGTTTGATATCACCAATCATTGGCCAAGGGGATGGAAAAAATGGATTTCATAGATAAAAAAAGAAATACCTCCCTTAATAGGCACAGTATCGAATCGGTTTAAAGTGAGTGGTCTTTAGTTCTCCAAGCATTACCTAAAACGTTTGTCTGGAACAATTTTTGATATGTCCTACCCTTAACTCAAGGGATAACCATAATATTGCTGGAATTGTAAGAAGATGAGGGTTGTCGTATGCTAAATATATGAAACTTTTTCACTTGCAACCATTGTCATATTGAATAAATTTGAAATTTTTCTTAACTTTAAGGTGCAAATCCTTTTTATCCCCTACTTAGCACCCGTGAAATCTACCTCCGCCTTCTGGAGTGCTGAAAGGAATTTTTTTATACGATATATTATATTCCTATTGTACGGAATTAATACAGTAAGAAAAAAATATGGGTCAGTTGGAGGCCGTGGGATGCCATCTCGGATCTCACATACTAGTGGCATAAAAATCAATTAAATTATTTTCTTAATATAGTAAGACTAAGTAGTAATATTGAGCTAATAATTGTTGAAAACGTATAGTGACCAACTGGTCACTAATTGTTTCCAGCGGGAAATAATTAGATTTTTTCATGTGGCCTGTTACTAACATTAGGTGAGACTCCAAATAGGATCTCCTCACAACAGTCAAATTGTTAATTATATTGATTAATTTTCGATAATTTTATGAATTAGATTTACAGAGTGTATCACGAACATCTCCCGGGACTTTCATAACCTATTCTACCCGTGAAAATAATGATAATTTCGATTGAAAGTTTTCAGAAATAATGATCGGAAAAATTCAGGTTGAAATTTTTCAGAAATAATAATCGTATGAGTATATTAAAGTATCACATAAATAATTAAACAGTTTTTTACCATAGATGAAATATGATATGCTACATTTTCCAAACCAGGAATATAAAGTGAACTCAGAATCCTAAAAATTTGATTTTCTGTTTACCACAGCCTTCTGTTACCTTATGAATCGGTTAAACTGATTTCATTTACATAATAAAATTACGTAACTGCTAGTGCGAACGTGCGTGTGTCTGTGTTTTAAAAGTCTTTTTCTTGGATCGTTCAAAGTAGATCTTTTATATAAATGAACACATCATGAAGTGAATTTCCATCAAACCATTCCCTTTATGTGAACCTAAAAATTCAGTTGTGGCTATGTAGTTGATTCATGAATTCCTGATTCGTATGCCCATTTATGCACATTTCAATATCTCGTCTTCTTTAAATGATAATTTTTATATCTTTTATGCAATTTTTTATGTTTTTTTTTCCTGTGATAAAATAAACGTAGGGTAATCTTTTTTTCTTAATACCTCTTTTAAATTAAAGAAAAAAATTACTTAAATGTAATTCTGCAATCTCTTTATTTAGAATTCAAATATTTATTTTTTAAAATCGTTATTCAGGTGTTTCTGAGATATTTGTTGAGTAACGGTTTGTTTAATTTATTTTAACACCTCTGAAAAAAATGATAAATTTATGACGAAACTTTTAAAAAAAGGAGTTATCGGACATTTATAAAGGAAAGTTTAAAAAAGGTTTTTCTAATGAAAATTAATATTTACAAATACGAATAGTATTAAGTAAAGTTGAACAACGAAAAAAATGTTTCATTATTAAATTTAAGTTCAAATATTTACTGATTATCAGTTGATTTAATTTAATTATTGTTAATTGTAGTTTATTTTTAATATTTTTTTTGTACAAAGTCATTTTAATGTGTGTGTGTGTGCGCGCGCGCGCGCGTGTGTGAATGAATGAATCGTTGCATACTAGCAGTGGAACATAATTATTCTATAAAACTAATATTTATTATTTACTGCTTTTCTTCTTAATCCACGTCATTACGTGAATTTTCTCTGCTTCATTAAGCAGAGATCTCTGCTTCATTAGGACGTTATTTTATAAAACTTAATTAAAAAATATAATTTAAAATTAAAACTATAGAGATGAATATTTTTCATCACAGTCGTTGGTAAATAAGATTATTAAAAATCTCAGCTCAAACAAAATTACATTACGTTTAATGATAACTGTTTACTAGAAAAAGGCTTAATAATCCGTTCACCTTTAATTTTAGAATAATTTTTACAATACACTGAAAACGAAATAGTTGTTAATATTATAAATTTCAACAAATGAAATTGTGGATTAGATGTATTGATGAAATTACGGTAATAATCAATAGGTAAATTAATTTACAAAAAGATATATTATTACGAATTAAAAATAAATAAATAGTTAACATATAAATAAATATTGCAAACACACTGGAAATAGAAATCAGTGGTGCATTTTCAATTTTTATAATAAAAGTAAATTAACATTTAACTAATTATAAAATTGCTTTCAAAACTTAACAATAAAATAATAAATAATAAATAAAGCCGTTGTTTATAAAATAAAATAAGAGGAATTTTTTTTTTAATTCTGTATAGAAATGAAAAACTGAAATTTAAACAAAATAAAAACAACGGCTTTCAGAAGCATTTATAAACATGTAAAATAACAAAAAAAAATCGAATAATGCCGATCATATGGTTAAAAATAATAATATATATTTTCAAGTATATTTAAACTCAGCACTATTAACATTTAAATGGTAATACAATTTTTACGTATAACAATTCTTTATTAAATAAAAGTGTTTAAAATGTAAATAACAATAAACTTGAATCCCTTAACTAGAGAAATCAACATTAAAGATTAAAAATGTAAAAAGTAACAACAAGAAGTATAATTAATGAACAAAAAGAAAATTTGAACATGATAATTCGGCTAGAGACATTTACATTTAATTTAAATTATTCGAATTTATATTTTTAAATATAATAAAATTATGCATTAAAAGTGGTGGGGTTCCTTACCTACCTACAGAGTGACACACGGGAGACGGACGGGTTTTAAATAAGCAATATTCGTTAATTTTAAAATTATGTTTATTGACACGAAATTAAAGCTCAATACATGCCATTTCAGTGTAATTATGGTCACTTCATTTATGAAAAATAATGTCCTCAAGGTGGCGTCCATCAATTTGAATGCAGTTCACAAGTCTTTTCTCAAAATCCTTCATCACACGGCCAACATCTCTGCAGAGATGGTAACAATTTCTCGAATTATGGCAATCTTCAACTTTTCCAAATTGCGAGGTTTGTGATTATAGACATGGCTTTTGAGGTACCCCTACAGGAAGTAGTCACAGACTGATAAGTCGGGAGATATTGGAGGCTACAGAACATTGCCAAAACGTGAGATAATGTGTTTATGAAACATGCGTCGAAGAACTGCCATTGAATCGTTTGGGGTATGTGCTGTAGCACCATCCTGCTGGAATCAAACATCTTCTAAAGCGACTTGTCGCCTTTGCAGTTCTTCCCTGAAGAACGTTTGCATATGAGTGTATCGAGCCCAATTAACAGTGATATTAACGCCATTTTCCTCAAAAAAATTCGATCCGATAATGCCAAGAACCAACAGCGCATCGTTACTAGTTGAGAGCACAGAGTACAGAGGAGAGTTACAGGAGCCCAGTAACGCAGATTTTGCTTCTTGTCCCTGCTCCCCGGATAAAAAGTAATACGTAAGTCTTGCTATGTTCACTGTATACAAATTTGGTACTCAGAAAAACTTTTGAGAAATTTGTATTTGATTGAGTTTTATATTTGTGTACATTTTAATTTCATCAACATTTACGCTTAAATTTTAAACGGGATACGATCTCTAACTGAATATATATGTATAAGTTTTAAAAATTCTAAAAAAATTATAAATAATTTAATTTTATCTGAATTAATTCAGTTCACTTTTTTTCTTGTGTTGATGTTAAATTTTGCGAAATAAATACGGATTTTAATTTCTCCCTCGAATTGGTCGTAATAATAACCGTATTAGCAGATAAAGGTTTATATGGTGTGCAGGTCTGAGGGAATTGTGGGATAGAATTCTGTTGTAAATAACATGTGCTTTTCACTTTTCACGAATGATAGAAAATTTAAGAAGGGTGAATTTTGAGGTGGCAAATATAAGATTCTAGATGGGGAAAAGCTGTAACTACTGTATTGTATAGTATGTTATGGAAAGGTAAAAGGAGGGATTGAATTTGTAGCTCAGTTGAAAGATTCGTAGCTCTTGGGTGGCTGTAAGGGGTCCCTCTTCTTTTTTTGGTTTATTATGAATATATCAGAATAAGATCTTATAAAAAGAGAACTTCTGGTATTCAATCAGAATTTATTTTTCCTCTCTTTATTTCTCTCTCACCCTCTCTCTCTCACTCTCTCTCTTTCTTACATTTTTCAGAAGTGGTTTAGAAATTGGTTGTAAGGAAATTATATTCTACATTGTAAAACAAGATGGGAAAGTTCCCCAACAGAGTTTTGTCAGTTGTATTTACTATATTGCCGAGAAAAGAACGATTGCAGAGAGATTTAAGGGAGGATTTTTTCCTGAATATTCCAGTACACTTATTACAACAGGATTCGCGTTCACATGATATTACCATAAATCTAATGGTTCTTTTAGATGTTCGTTGAAAGCATGTCGAGTTATTATATTTCATAGGTTTCTGTTTAAAAAATGGGAATAATGAAATTAATAGAATTTTCTGTCGCATTTAACACTATTCATTGTTAAAGATGAGGTAATACTAAATATTTTTTCATCTTTTATTATTCAGCACATATATAATAAATTTTTTCGATCAAAAAACACATTTTTACTTAATTTTTTGTTTTTACTTTTATAATAGTTTTGATTAAGAATAAAATCTTTTATAAAAATGTTAATACTAACGTTAAATGTGTAAACTAAAGTGTTATTTTTACTTAAGAAAATTTATAGAATTTTATCTTGATTTTAATTTGTATCTGTGATCGAATATTTCTTTAAATTGTTTTCACAATTAAAAAAAAAAAACAGTCTGTTGCAGTAAGTGCGCCACAAGTGAAAATTTCCGGTGTTAGGCAACCTTAAAACTTAACCAAAAACCCAGTTTTAAGCCTTGTACTCTGGTTCCTGTGAACCGATTCGCTCGAAATTCAATAGGCTTTTATTCCTGTTAGGTTTATATCATCCTGCCAAATTTCATAAAAATTGGTTAAAGATTGCACCTAGTAGAACAAAAAAAAGCTAAAAATGTACAAAAAAACCCGTTTTTTGGCTCTAACCCTGGTTCCTAAGTACCGATTGGCTTAAAATCAATAGGGCTCTTTTCCCAGTAGTTTACATCACCCTATCAAGTTTTATCAAAATTGATTAGGATTTACATTCGGTAGAGCAGACGGATAAATCCTATATAACATACATTATTAATACATTATAACATACATACATTAATTTTTTGATCACCATTTTTTATTGCATGTTGTATACATATATATATATATTTTTTTTTACTTTTTAATAAAAACACGTAAATAATTTTAATTATCGTCTTACCGTACATTCGTCATAGGAATTTCGCCGCATCAACGTATCAGCATCATCAAGGAATGAAAATATCCACATTTATGTTTCGTCAGTCTTACAACAAAAACACATTATTACATATTAAGTATGTATTTACAACAAGTATGCAAGAAAACTGCCGTATTATCCGGACTAAGTTTAGGCCTGAACGAAGACCTAGACTGTGTTTGAGGTTTTTTGCATTTCTCGGCGTTTAATGACCCAGGAACCCCAGAGAACAAAAAAGCGGGGGTTAATATTCGTACGTTTGTATGTATGTACGTGTATTGCCGTGTTTTAAGCTTAATAACGTTTGACTGAATAAACTGATTTTGAAGAAATTTTGTACAGAGATTCGTGTACATGGGGCAATTTGTTCGTAAAGTTTTGGAGTCAATATCACCAGAGGGTAGATAGTTTTATGTGGTCAATTTTCTGAAAATTTTGCAAATATAGCCCCACTTTATATTAAGTTCAGTACATCCATACGTCCTTATCTTACCATTTAAAAAAAAAAGTTGCTCCAAAATTCCTCCTTCCCCAAAAATTGAAAAAAGCTATCTTTTTATTTATTGCATATTTTTAACCGATTTCTTTTATGTTTTCACAGGCATAATAGTAGTGCAAATGACTAAAAAAATATATATATTCTTTGGGTGCAATATTTGGGGTGGAGGAATCGATCAAAGTTTAAAAATATAGATTTTTTGATTATAATGTTTTTTTTTTTTTGGTTTATTTTCATGTATTCAAATTCAACTGAATTTGATGAAAATAGATGTACAGAATTTAAGGATAGAATTTATTAGCATTGAAAAGAGGAAAACATGTTATCTACAGCTATTGTCAGAGGAAAGGGATGAAATTAGAGAGATAAGTTATGCCCCAGAAATGGTGGATTCAAGTTCCATTAGTGCGTCGGTGGAGGAGGTGAAGAATGCTTTGAGGGGTATGAAAAACAATAGGTCACCGGACCCTGAAGGGATACCCATTGAGCCGGTTAAGAATGCTCCACTAGTGTTGTTAAAATCAATTGCTGATTTGTTTACTGCTTGTCGTAAGGGTAACTTCCATTCCGCATGAATGGAAGTTAGGACATATAACATCTATATTTTTTTAAAAATGATAAATTGGACTGTAGAAGTTACAGAAGTATCATGTGACAAGTTCGGTGGGTAGATTGTACGGGTGGATATTAAAACAGCGTATTGAAGGGCAAATGCAGGAATTGGAGGAGCAGAGTGCTTTTAAGACCTGGCCGTTCTTGTATAGATAATGTTTCTGCATATAACAGCTTATTGAAACTTCATTAGCCTATAATAGAGAGCTGCATATAGTATTTACTGACTACAAAAAAGCTTATGATAATGTTCCTTTTAAGTATCTTTGAACAGCTATGGAATACTGTGGAGTTAAAGAAATTTATATAAATGAAGATTAACAATTTTTATCAGGGTTCTAAAAGCAGGGTAAAGGTTGATGCATATATGTAGGATGTCTTCGTTGTCACTTATGGTTTAGGGCAGGGGTGTTGTATCTCCCCAACGTTATATAAAATTTATTTGTAGAAGGCTGTGAAATACTGGACTCGTATATGTGGTCAAATTGGATTTCTGATAAGGAAAAATTATATGTACAATTTATTGTTTGCAGATGATCAAGCCATTTTAGAAGAGGATAAGGATGATATTTTGTATATGATGGAGTGCTTAATTACTGAATTCAAGAAATAGAGACTGAAAAGTAATGAAGAAAAAACACGGTACATGGTGATCGGAGGAAAAGGAGAGAATTTAGAAACGTCTTTAGGAACTGTGAAGCATTCTGATGAAATTAAATATCTTGGGAAAACATTAAAAAAGCAGTGTCAGTGTGACGTATGGATCCGAGCTATGGATTCTACATGAAACGATGAAACAGAGACTGACGGCTGTAGAGATGATGTACTAGAGGAAACACTGCCAAGTTACACTGTTGGGTAGAATCAGATGTGATAGACTAAAAGAAATTATGAAGGTCACATCATCTTTGATAGAGAATGTAGCAGTTAGACGGTTACTATTGTATGATCATATCCGCAAGATGTATCCAGACAGTTTGCCTCGTCAAGTATGGGAATTGCAGCCATGAAATAGAAGAAAAAGAGTAAGGCCACGAAGGATGCGGGGTCATGAGGTGGTGAAGAGTATGGAGGAGGTGTTTTGTTATACGAGACGACTCAGCATAGGAAGGCTTGGAGAGTAGGATGCGGGAAATGGTCATAACGGCTGTAAAAATTCCGCTAAATAATTAATTTCGCATTATTTTTCCACTATATAAGAATAAATAACGAATGCCAGGAAATTTTATTTTGTTAGATCTTTTTCAATTACTCAAAACCAGTAATTTTTAGTTTTTAATGTAGAAAGATAATTAAAGATTCTTTTTTGTTAACCTGTTGTCCTCCAATCTTTTTAAGAATCTATAAAAGTTTAATTTTTTTCTTATAAGTCCGTTATTTCTTTAAATTTCGGGTAAATTTCTTCGTTTGATCTTAAGCTATTTTGATGATTATTTTTACATTTAGGTCCTAAAATCGTTCTTTAATTTTCCCTTTTTTTCCAGTCTCAATTCATCATCCTGCAGTTATAAACATTCTGGTTTAATGGTTGTGCCTAATGAATCAGTTTTGCATTATAAGAAAGGGATTTTTTGTTTTATATACTCGTGTGTGGGTGTATATATATATATATATATATATATATATATATATATATATATATATATATATATATAATTTGTCAGCTGATAGGCTAGTTTAATTTTATTCTATTTATTTTATTTTATTGTGACCAATAAATAAACACTAAGCTTAATCTAACCTTTAGATATATCAGTTGGCTACTTTACCAACTGAAGCAAAATCTTTTTCAAAGTTTATTGTAGTAATCTGAAAAAGATAGTACACATCAATTCAAAATGTATATAATCGTTTATTTACTTATAATATTGACCTAATTTAGGTGAAATATAACGAGTGATATTCATATATGTATGGAACATGATTGATAATGCGTCTTTATGTCGGTATGAGGAGATATCTGGCGTTGAATATCCACTCTATATACACGGTCAATCTTTGATTTATATCTATGTAGTAGCTCTATGTAGAGCGAACGGGAGGAGAGGTGATCATAGCGTAAACATCGTTTGGAATAATTCCTAGATATAAAATGATCCGTCCTCAACCCTCATAATATTACTTACTCGCGGGTTTTGCTTTCCCATCGTTTTTATTCAGCTGGATTGATCGAAGAAGCATCCCGACGGCGCCCTTTTTTGATTTTGTATGTGTGCACGTACTTGTGTGTCGTCCGGCGACGACGGCGCCACTTTTTAACAATAACACATAACCTATCTTCCCTTATCTATGTCATACATTTACAACAGTTTTTATACGTTGTAAGTTTATATAACAAGGACGTAAATTATTGCTACTTTCAATTTCGTTCCATCATTTCACTTTGTTATATAAGATATAAACTACTTATTGTTAATAAAACATCCTACATTATTTGTCTTTTATTAAATATTACGTAACATATGTTTTTTGAAAAGGGTTTCCCATCTATCTAGTGTTATTTGAATGAGCTGAATATGATTTTAATTTTTGAGTTTTTTTTTTGTATGGGTAGTCCTTTCCCCCTCACTTAACTTCTATAAAAACGGATATAATTCAGGGTAATATTAAAGAAATGAAAATTAAAATCTAAGGTAATTAATTATAAAAAGTAAAAAATATAAACTTCCTTATGTAAACATTTTCACTGTTCTTCATGGTGGAGCGATATCGTCTCTTTTTTCATCTAAAAAGTTTCGAGTTTGAATCCTGTTCAGCCTTGAAATTTTGACTAGAATTTAACCTACGTAACACGTTATAATTATTAAAAGATACAATACGGGTTGTTTTCTTTGAAACTAATCATGTTCACGATATAGTTAAGCCATTTAATGAACAGAATGAATATATCGTCACTTGTAGGATTGACTATCACTTGCATTTTAGTGAGTTTAACTTAATGTTATACAGTTAGTATAATCAGCTCAATGAAGGAACCTGGTATGGGATGTTTAATATTCTACCCCCACAACCAATATGCACTAAAATGAATAAGAATATTTATTTTGTCGAAATATATACATATTTATATATATGGATATGGATTATATATTTATATATATGGATAAGGTCACCCGGGTTGTGGTGGCCAATCTTAAGGGACTAATTCAGGCCATCAGAATAAAAAAAGTAGACAAATTCCCTATCTCGCTTCATTTTCCCCACTTAGCCATTTTTTTCAATAAAAAAGTGCATATCTTAAGAATAGATTAATATATTTTAATGAATTTAAATATTCACATTCTTCAGTAATTGAATTAATAATAATTTCTATAATAAGTATTAAAATAACAGGCACAAAATTGTCAAATTGCTTAATTTTTACCATCCAGTTTAAAATTTCAGCTGTTTTATCTTTGATTTGAACGTATGAGATATCATTTTGTTCGAATTAAGCATAATTCTATAATAGTAATATTTACAATCCTATTAATGATTAAACAGTTTAAATGTCCGCCATTTTTTAATTTTCAAAATTAAAATCTACAAATTTTTTTATTTTTTCTTGATGCATGTATAACAAATTTCATTAAAATAGCTTAATCTGTTCTCAAGATATTTATTTTAATTGAAAATAAAAAATAGAAAATGACGGACAGAGGGGAAAATAAAATGAGATAGGGAGGCCATTTGTTTACATGCAATTTTTTATTCTGATGTGATGAATCGTTTAAGTTTAACCAACACCTCCCGGGAAAATTAAAAAATTAAATATTTTCGGAAAAATTAAAATAACATTAACCTAAGAACTTTCTAAAATTTAAACAGTTTTTATATTTCGAGTGCTGCATGTCCCAAAATACTAACAACTGTACGTGTAAGTATGAAATTACAGACTGTAATGCTGCATAATTATATAGTCAAGATAATTGTGTAAACTATTTACACAGCAGTCATCTATGGACATAATAATTTATTAGCTAACGATATTGTAAATCCATGCGTTAACCTTCTTTACATCGAACGCAAATCCCGCTGAGCAACTTCTTTAGGGCAGTTTTCTATCTTTGTCAGTTTTCATGAACAAGCAATATTTTGAATGCGTCGTTGCTGCTGGCTTGAATGTGTCGCAGGGGGGCTTTTTTAATCGTGAGATTTAAAAAAAACATATATATTTTTACTATAAAAAGAAGAAAATGAATAATAATGATAATGTTTGATTCAGTTAACTATGATTGGTGAAGTTTTTGTTGCCATGGTAATCGTTGTCTTATCATGGAGGGAGCAACATTCAGCCAGTAACGTGTTTCCTTTCCCTACCAGCAGCGACCAATTAACAGTAGATATAGTACAGGAAATTTGTCATCAAAATGGGCTGTATTTGAAAATCCTTACCTACCGATTGATCTTTTGTCAATGCATTAGGGTTGATGAGGGAAGTTAACTCCAGATTTTTAACATCCCCCTCCCATAGATTTTTGAAAAACTCGAAATACTCAAAACGTATTTGAATGCGTTTTTCTCTAAATCTATGCATTTTAGAGAAAAGTTTTTGAAGCAAAAGATGTAGAGGACATTCTCCTCCACAATTAATGTCTTTAAAGTTTGGCCTTATAATTTGAAATTGAAATATTAGGTGACGCTGAAGTTGTAAAAAACGTTGTAAACGAGTAGACCGGTTTCGTACACGTGCCCAATTCACAACATTTTTCACACTTTCATAAGCTACAGCTCCAAAACGGTAAGTCGTACAAGAAAATTGTTTAAATAAAAGTTGTCTGGTTTTTTTTTTGAGATTAACAACTTTTCAAATGCAATACAGACGAAAAACAATTTTTCCGGCGAAAAAACCGGAAAAAACACGTTTTTTACAACTTCAGCCCCACCTAGTATTTCATTATACGGCATGACTTCAAAGACATTAATTGTAGAGGAGAATGTCCTCTACATTTTTTGTTTGAAAAACTTTTCTCTAAAATTCATAGATTCAGAGAAAAACGCATTTCAAAAACTTTTTGAGTTTTTCAGAAATCTATGGGAGGGGGATGTTAAAAATCTGGAGTTAAGCTTCCCTCATCTCCCCTAACATATGGAAAAAACATCAATCGGTAGGTAAGGATTTTCAAATAAAAATACAAATTGACTGTACTATAGATACTATAATATACTATAGACTTATTAGAACTACATAATACCTTAGTATAAAAAATGCATTCATTATTTTTTTTTAACTTCTTACCTTATTTACTAAAAAAAAAAATTAATTAAATTACTGAAGTTATATTGTTATTTGATAATAACTTGTAATAATTTAAATTATTTATTTATATAGTATGTACATTATTAAAATTAAATTTTATTTTCTTGAACACCTTATTTGCTTAATTTTGTGTTTTATGGCATTTTTACTTACTAGTACGATGTAAAGGAAGTATTGTGATCACGAAAAATTCGGTTTCCAGATTTCAACAGAAATATCCATTTTGACCATTCCTGAATCTAATTTCACTAGTTTCGGTGTAACGTCTGTATGTACGTATGAATCTCGGATAACTCAAAAACGATTAGCAGTAGGATGTTGAAAGTTTGGATTTAGGACTGCTGTAACATTTAGTTATACACCTTACCTTTTGAATGCAATCTAATGAACCAAAAAAGCCCAAATTTGCAAAACAAAATTGGATTTTTTACTTTTTCTTAACTGCAGTGGTGATAAGTTCACATAGCTTTTTAACGATATTCATATGTGGTAATAATTTTCATTGGTTCCAGAGTTATAACCAAATAACACTTTTAATTAATGAAATTTTTGGATCTTGCAAGGGAAGGCACATCGGTTCGAATCAGTCTTCATCTCCTTTCTTTTTTTTACTTTTTTTAATTAATTTTTTTTAAACATTTTTTTAAATTTAAATATATTGATTTATTAATAATTATTAACTCGTGATTGTAAAAAAACTTTATAATAAATAATAATTATTCAATAATAAAAAAAAATGTGAAAAGAATCAGAAGTTATTAGTGAAATAAAATTTTATGTGCTTTAAGAATGTGTATATGTAATTTAATAGACATTATTATATATGTGTATATGTAATAGATTTGGTGAAACATTGATTATTTAATATTAATTGAAAATTTTAATTTAGTGTCATATTATTTTTGGATTTTCTAGTTTAATTTCTGTTTAATTTTATCTACATTGAAGTTAACCACAGAGTGAATGAAAAATAGACCCTCACAAGAACAATATATACACTGAGGCATATATGCCCGATCTTTGATAAATTGCAAAAAATTCTTATCTTTTAGTTTATTACTGCTCTGATATTGTCAGTCAATATTCCCCCTAAGTCGGAGTTGATCATAATTTCGTTTATTTGTTTTTGTTGGCAATCATTTAATCGCTCTTTGGTTTGATATAATTCTTCTGATCTTAATTTGTGTACACGTTCTCTAGTTTTCAAATTTTCTCTCTCATTATATTCATCATCCTCTCGTAATCTTTTTATTCTTTCCTTGGTATTAACATTTTCTTCCGCTTCATATTCATCTTCTTGTGGTTATTTTTTTGAGATATATTTCTTCATATTATCTTTCTTTTTCCTGCACGATTGTTTCTTTTTCATTTTTGATTATTCACCAAATAATCCAATAATAAAAACTGAATATTTTACACCGTAAGGTCGAAATTAACATTTGTAACCAGTATACAGGAGTTCACTAAACGGAGTAGTTTAATTATTAACTTTTATTTATACGACACACCAGAAATCTGAAACTTTTGTTAAATCAGCAACCTACGAAGATACGAATAATACTGATTTAGTAATACGAGTAATAAAGGGGCTTTCACCCTAGCCTAATATTTCATGTAGAATTGTTGAATTAATAATTGTATAAATATTTAAAGTTAATAAAAACTAATATTTTAGCAATTGTGTAACTGCCCACTTTATTAAAGAATTGGAGGATCGTTTCTCACTTTCAATGAAGTAAGTTTAAATGAAGTGCAGCAAAACATGTGTATATATAATTTTTTATACTTGTTTAATGGTATATTGTAACAAGTATTATTAAAAACAGATCAACCGATTTTACTAATATATATCTCTATTTTAGGAATTACAGGCTATCAAGGTGAAGAATTGTTTTTTTTTCTATACGCCAATACATTACTATAATTACAAAATTACATGTTATTCTTTTGATTAAATGTAATTTTAATTTAAAGCTATTGTCGTATTTGTTACGAAGAAATTTTTTCAATTTTCCAAATTGAAAGCATACACTCTCTTCTCCAAACAAAAATTTATTGATTCTTTAAATTTTTAATAACATTATAAGTTTTTTTATTGAAAACTAATTTTATCATAAGAAAATTATAATGTACCGTAACTTACGTAATTAATCTGTATCTGACTATTCGTTGATAGTTTTTCGATGTCATTTTGAATTCTAATAATTGGACACAATCTTTTTTTTTTTAATAGATTTTACGAAATAAAGAGGATAGTCGTTGACCCGTAGACCACACTCTCATTATTTTCCTCAATCCTTTATGAAAGTTCTGTATTCGCTTTGGATCTGCAGATGTAATAATATAACAGCGTCCAATTATTGTTAAAAACAATTAAAATCTGTTTTTAACTTATTGACCCTTTTTTATTTTTAAAGCAGATAAGAAAGATAGTTTTTTAAGTGAAAATTAAAGATAAAATATTTGATTTCCAAGTAGTTATAAAAATAAAACTTGAGATTAACTCATATTGTTTGTGAAGTTTTATTATATACTGGAATTACGTCGCTTACGTTGAAAACTAATTGGCTATTAAAACTTACATCTGTTTCGAATGGTGGTACCCCTCTACCATCGTCCCCGCCGACATCCTTTCGACCTGTCCCTCGCGATTATTTCATTCGTTTTCATTTTATAAAGTTTACTCGTATTCTGTGAAATGTATTACCTTACTTGATAAGCTTATAATAATAAGAATAATAGTACATGGTTATGTGTCATTATAACTTATGATATTATCATAATTGTATTATATACATTCTGCTAACTTTATTATTATTTTTAAACCCCTTCAAAGTTATACACTTTATATTTATTTCATAACTAAGCGCTATTTATCTATGGGAAACTCTAAAATCTCGTTCTGTTTTTGTAAAACAATAAATTAAAAAAATTCATACGTACCCAACCGTTAGATGTGGTTATTAGTTGAAGTTATGTTTTGTTTTGAAGATTACAATTATCAGTATAGTCTAACATACAGTTTAATTCAGGATTCTGTTTAATATTGTAATATTATAATTAACATATATATATAGTGTCCCAAAAGTCCTTTGACGTAGAAATACAATACTATTTCAAATGCTGAAAACAATACTTGTGCTATTAAATCAACAATCAATTTTTTTACAACAAATTGACATACAATTGTTTTACATTACTTATACATCAATTGTTTGTACGTCAGTTGTTTGACATACATTGTTTTTAACAATAAATTGAAGTACATGGGCAGCTCATTATGCTGCCCATTTTCCATAGCTGTTTTTTACACTTGTAACCAATTTTTTTAATATAAATCAGTGTTTGCGTTTAACGATTAAAATTCATTTTCGATTATTTGTCTCAACTGTTGCAAATTTCTAGCTTATGAAATAAAACATTATTTTTCAAAATTCCCCAAATTGAAAAGTCTTAACTATGTAAGATCACATGCTCTTGGTGGGCAGTCTGTTTTACCACATCTTCTCATCCACTCGTTAAAGCTACTGCCATTCTCTTACCGATAAACTGTAGTGTGGTGGAGGGCTCATCTTGTTGCCAAATTAAATTAATATTTTCATACAAAGGATTATTTTGTAGTTCGGGTAAACTACTTCTTGTAACATTTCAAGGTAAGAATCCCCTCTTAACAGTACCATTGAAAAAGTATGGACCAACAAAGCCACCACTCCATATACCAACCCACATATTGATGCCTAGAACATTTAGTTCGTGCTTAAGTATTTCGTGCAATTTTTGTCACTCCAGTAATGACGATTTATACAACCGCTTAGTTTAAAGGAAGCTTTATCAGTTCACAAAATTCGAATTTGAAAGTTGGTCTTTGTCTCACAGCTTATTACAAACCATTTACAGAACTCAAGATGCCTGTAGACGTCATCTTCTATTAAACTTTGATGCAGTTATGAACGATAAGCTTTTTGTTTCAATGCTTTCAAAATACGATGCACACTACTTCGAGCAATATCCTATTTAGCTGGTCTTTTACGAATAGATTTCTTTGGACTCTGAATAACTGATTCGACAAAACTTGTTAAATTATCTTTACTTGCAGCGGTATAGGTCTCCCACTCTTTGGAAAATCATGTACGCTTCCAGGTGTGTCAAGTCGTTTATCCAGGTTGTAGTAGACTGCTAGTCTGGATGGTGCTGGAGTTTGAGGAAATGTTCCTTCAAATTGCTGAACGACTTCATCAATACTTTTGTTAGTCTTCCACCAACAAAAATTTGTAGAATTACAAATTTCTTTTATTATATGGATGTAAAAAGTCTAAATTTTTTACTTCCTACTATAACTAAATACGAGCACCGTTTTCAGTCCTGCACAGATCAAACCGATGATCCCCCCGATCTCTCTTCTTTTTTTTTTCGTACCACCGTTAGGTATTGCTTGAGAGGAGAATGATCTGAATGATATATAGCGTGTGAAAATGCCATGCCTAACCAGGATTCGAACCCGGGGCCTCAATCTATATACACTTTGGCGAACGTGTCTGGACTAACCGCTTTCAGGACTGCTGTTATTCTTTGGCACATGTGTTCGAGTGACTGGATGTTTCCTCGGTGACGATGTCTTTTAAGTTGCCCCAAAAGAAGAAATCCATCGGTGTCATATCGGGATTTTGTGGTGGACAAGCGACGGAAGCTTCTCTACCTAATCTGGCCTTCTGGGTACTTGTCTTTGAGCGCAGTCCACACAATTTCTACGTAATACGAAGGGGCTCTAACGTATTGTAAATTAAGCATATTTCAAGTTAAGGAAAAAACAAAGTTCTCTAACATTTCCGAATGCAATATGTTCGCAATCGTCTTTTCACGGGGGAAAAATTAGCCAAAAAATTCGATTATGCATAATATCACACCAGATATTCAATTTCGGAGGAATTCCACCAATTCGTGTGGATTTTCTGAGCCCTTACTCGAAAATTATGGCGATTCAACTGATCTCAATAGCAGATATGAAGTCTTAACGTGGTCGTTACAAGTTGAAATGTGTAGCTTATCGTTAGGTTTAATTTCATGGATTAGTTAACAAGCACGAAGTGTCAATCGCTTGCAAACAATCACACGGACAGTGAATTTAGGAATGTTTAGTTTATTTAGGAAGGACTAATACTACGGACTGAACGTTTTGATTTTTGTCGGAAAGACAGTCGAATTTTTTCTGTATTTTCGGCACTTGTTTTAGATCTCCCTGATGAGTGTCCTTTCAAAACGCTTCTCCCCTCCAAACTGTTTCTTACGTATCTTTTTGTCACTCGGAGAAGTTTTACGATAGACTCGCCTTTAATTTCTTTATACGAAAGTTACTGAGTTTCCTTTTTTCGAACCAGTACACGTCTAGTGTGGCGATGTCACGGTACTGAAGGCTGGGCTCATAACAGCTTGGCTTGTGTCCAGATGGCAAGCCGTCTGGATTAGACACACAACAAACTGAATAACCCGGTGTTCCTCCGAATACTAAATCTTATTTATATTAACCAGAAAGCAACCCACACCCCAAAATCGTAAAAAAAAAATTGCAAAAAGATTGGTTTAAATTTTATTTTCCGTAGTTCTTTGCCTTATATATTTTGCAAAAATTCATCCAGACCTTGTATATTATTAAAAAAAAAAACTGTTTCCGCGAGATGGAGTAAGTAACCGGTTAAAATCTGGTTTCCTTGTCGATTTTTAAAAAAAATATATTTTTAAGATACGATATTTGCAATTTTTTAAAAACAAATTTGGTAGTATTAGTTATCATTATCAATATCTGATGCTTACCTAAACATTTTGTTAGCATTATTAAAATATTTTTCCTCTTAAAATGGAACAAATGGTCTGCAGCTGATTTCATAAATTTATTACATTGAAATACCAAATGATGATACTTCTAGTAAAATCTTGTTAACAGTCTCAAAATATTAATAAAGCTTGCATTGTTTGCTTTTAATACGGTTTTGAGCCATTAATTTTTTCCTTGAAAAAAATATAAATTTGAGTAGAAACTTAGATAAAAATTAATATTATTGCTTACCAATCAATTATCACGAGAAAAGCTCATTATTTCGAACAATGATTGTAGTGTCAAATTATTTATCGGCTTTTTATGTTAAAATTTAATGTGGATGAATGGGTCTTTATACCGGTTTAAGTTTATTCGACAACATCATAAAACTCTTTATTTGCATTATTAAAAAACAACCTGCATTAGCTAAGATTTTTTTCTTTTTTCATTTTCGGCTTAGATAAGAAGTTTAAGAGGCCTTTACACATTTAATCCGTCTAACTTTGATCGTACGAACCAAATTCATTTTTTTTCCCAACCCAACTTTCATGAATCCATCTTTCCCCAAGGATTTTATCGAAGTCTAAAGGCAGTACCTATTGTCTGTCGAAAGATAAAAGTGATTACTTCAACGACAAGATAAGGTGAGGCAGGGGTATTAAATTTTCTTTTACTCATGGCTCGCGAAAAAAAATCATAGTACTACGCGATATTGTTACTCATATCGGACCATTTTTGAAAAAAGAAATCGGACGTATTCGGACAAAGATCGTCGTTTTTCTCTCTCTCTCTTCTCTCACACACACTTTCTCTCTCACTCTCTCTTTCTTTCAGTGTGTGTGTGTGGAGAGAGAGAACTTAGTAACGAGCATACCACCTGAATTAGTTCATATATATATATTTTTTTTAATTTTGGTTTAGATAAGCAGTTAAAGGATCCTGGTTCATTTATGGTTCGAACCATATTCGAAATTCGACCTGGGTTCGCTGAGCCAGGTTCCCTTGTATGTAGCCTGCTTTTGGGAGTAGATTATTAGGTTACATTTATAATCCTTTTACTGTAATTGTTTTTTTGAGAACTGTTAAATATTTTTTTTTTAAATTAAAAACTTTATAAATTAGAATGTTTTGTTGATAAATGATGTAATTATTCTATTAATTTTTTGTCATTCACCTTACTTGTTAGTAAAAAATATCATGCTATATTTATGGCATGATTTTTTTTAATGCTTATTAAATTATTGTTGGATAGCTAAATTTACTCCGTAATTTTTTTTTATCGTTGTGTTTATTGTATGAGTTCTTTTTTGTTATTAAAAATTAGTGAACGATTTTTCAATATGCAATACAAACAATTCCTTTCTTCTTGTTAATGTAAAAAAATTCCTAAAATGATACGAATGTATTTATTTTAAATATATACTTTATTAAATTTGAAGTTAAAAGGTCTGGAGAAAAAGAAAAATCGTGAAATAATAATGAAAATTTAATAATTACTTGTAATTATTATTAACTTTGAGACGGCTACTTTTAAACTGAATAAAAGTTAGTGAAGAAATGAACACGGTTTAGCCCCTTTTTAGCCTGCGGTTAGGAAGTACGGCAGCGTTATATTCGTTAATACTGACTTCGGTATACCGTTGCTGCCAACCGTACGGAGGGAGATGAAGTAAAGTAATTTTAAATGTTCCCTGACACTGTAAAGTTTAAACTTTGGCAACATTAATTAATATAGCAGTCTAGTAATTGGTGAGGTAGAAGTTACAGGAGGTGAGACTATAGGTGTCTATGGTCGAGTGAAAGAGAACGTCAACAGAGGAACTAGAAACGGGTGAAGTAGGGGAGGGATTTGATGTTGAAGGAATGCATGTATCTGATAGCCTCATTATTCAACCAGGTGGTTTGTTGTTGTTACTGTCGTAACGTAAGGGGAAATGTTTGTGATGATTGTAGTTATGGGAGGGAACTGGGAGTAACAAACCGTCTTTCCTTTCACTCTCTCCTTTCTCACCCTCCAATTAAGTTCAGTTTGGGGGAATAATAATGAATCTACCTACATATTCAGTTTGTTACTATCAAAGATTTCAACATAACATATATTTTCTTCTTCCATCCCGAATTGTATTTTAATTGATAAATGTACAGATGTACGATGCCAAAATCGGGATAGCTATTAAGTTAAAGTTACGCTAAATATTTTGTTGAAATTGATAGCATTGTATTTGCTACAAAATATGATTGCGGAAAAGTCGTGTCAGAAAATAATATATTATGAAATGTTTTCTTATCGTTTAGGCATATTGGTTACCTGAAAAATCAGATACTTTTTTCATAAGAAAATAGAAAAACAATTTTAGAAATATTATATAATTTTTTTTCAAATAAAATAAGATATGACTTAAAAATATATTTATGTTTTTTCATATATTTTTTTCCAGGCGCCATATCCGTAAGGTGACAGGCGTCTGACAATAGAGTCCTGTCACTTTTGAAAACAGTATAGCAGTTTACAAGAATTATTGCAGGCTTGATAAGAAAATAATGTTTTTTAATGATTTTTCATTCCCTTCTTCATCGAGCTGAATATACTTACTCGGGTGAAAAACTTAAAAACGAGCGGCTACACACATAATACGGTTGTGACTTGTAACATTTACGAATGAAATGAAAACATAAATTAAATTAACTTCTTTATTTACATTAGCAAAGTTTACATATTTTCTTAAAAAAAAAAATATTTGAAGTGAGGGCCCTGCGCAGCGATGCACTTTTGAGATCATATTGTAAGTCACCAGACGCAAAACGTTGTTGTCAGGGCCGTCGATTTCTTGTTGAATTTTCGCCTTCAATTAATCGAGAGTGGTGAGATTTTATTCATTAACTCTTTCAAATAGCCCGAAGGAAAAAATTTCAACCAAAGAAATTTGGGGAACGCTGAGGCCAAGGCTCTCTGCTGACATTTCGTTCTTTTGTAGAATGCCGCATCAACGTGTGCTAGTGATTCCTTTTCTGTATGACTATTTATTTACAGATGAAAAATAAAATTCGTGAAATAATATTGTAAACTTAATTTCTTTTACTTATTAAGTTTGGGACGGCTACTTTTAATTTGAATAAAAGTTAGTGAAGAAATGAACCCGTTTTTTTAAACCTTTTTAGCCTGCGGTTAACTGAGCAACGTATTGTTGAGAGAAGTCGTACTCTTTTTCTCGATCTGTTAACCGAGCGCAGAATTCTTCGAAAATTATACGGTACACTTTTGTATTTGATAGTCCAGTCAAAAACTATCGGCCCCGCTATACGATTATCAGATACTGGACACCATACCCCGATTTTCTCATCGTGACGTGGGCGTTTCAAACATCTGGTGAGGATTTTCATCCAATACCTTCTTTTTTTTTTCTCAGCTCCCGTGGGCCGGACCGACTTGTTGGTATTACGCCACCCAGGGGAGTGTCTTTATACTCAAATAGGCCTTCCCGCCTACCAGCTACATACTGGAATGGCAGGTCGGCCTACCGGTAGTTCTTTTTGAGAGTAATATTTTATTTTATATGCCCCTTTCAGACACCACGCCATACCTGGAGTGTCGTGACGTGGTGTCGAGGTCTTTTCTCTATATCTTGTGTTTTATTATTCTATTATTCCCTAAACTATATCCCCAGGATTCCCCAGCGGCTCATTGGAACCGACACACCTCGGCATGCCGGCCCTTCCCGCTGAGGCTGTCCTCCCTTCCCTAACCTAAATCAAAAACCCAGTCTCCTTTCGTCGATGTTTTTCTGCGATAAGATCTGTCTGGTGTAACACGCTACTTTCTTCCAGTTGGATTCCCGTCTAGTCATAAAAGGTACTATAGCTTCGGGAGTCATTCCGTCGATCGCCATGTCAAATCTGAGAGCGGCCCATCTTTCACATATGAAGAAAGTACGTTCTGTATCGTCGATCTCTTCGCAATACATGCAGATTGCCTCTGTTCTCCTTCCTACTTTATTTAAGTAATTATTAAATGAGCCATGCCCGGTGAAAAATTGCGTTAAAAAGTGATCCATCTCGCCAAAACCTCTTCCTATCCATGGTTCGATCTCCGGGATGATTTGTCTTGTCCAGCGACCCACATCGCTATTAGTCCACCTCTCCTGCCAGGTAGTATTGACTTCATCTTTGGCCTCTTGATCTGCTCTGCCCTTCGATCTTTCGACTCTATATCTCGCGATGAGGTCTGTCAGCAGTACTCCGGCGAGAACACAAAGGGCTTCATAGGACACTGTCCAATACGCAGCCACCACACCTAGGAGCCCTCTCCTATGCACACTCGCTAACTTCTCCTTGTTACGCCTGATATCTATAGCGTGACTCCATGCGGGAACAGCATACATCAACGAGGATACTATCGTTGACATCAACAATCTGCGTTTTGATGCTCTAGGGCCATTCTGCGTTGCCATTATAATGTTAAGACTCTTTACCATTGCTTCAGCCTTCCTATATATGGCCAGTGTATCTACAATTCCTCTGGAAGGTAACTCCTAAGTATTATATAACTTTACCATTGATGAAAATAGTAATAGGATCCAGTACTCTTTTTCCAGTGAAGGCAATACACCTACATTTTTCCAATGACAACTGCAGACCCCTAGAAATCATCGACTCATTAATGATATGAGTGGCCGCGTTCGCCCTCTCTTGGATCTCAATTACCGTCCTGCCCTCAACTAGTACAGCGAGATCATCTGCATATGCCAAAACCTCAACTCCAGCAGGGAACATTCTGTGCAGGAGATCATCTATAACTAGCAACCATAGCAGCGGCCCCAGGACCGATCCCTGTGGCACCCCACCTTGCATCTCAAAATGAATTCTTCCTTCCTGGGCTTCAATCAAACATCTTCTATCGGAAAGATAGTCCTCGATTTGCCTACATATATAAGGGCTCAATCCCTTTGTGGCCATTGCCCTGTTTATGTGACTCCAACTGAGTGAGCCAAAGGCATTCTTTATATCAAGTGAAATCATTAATGGAATGCGTCTTGTGCGCCATGTACCTCTTTTGACTTCATTAGCCCAGTCCGAAATCCTACAGATGGCCTTCACAGTGGACCGCCCCCGCCAGAAACCATACTGGTTTGGGCTAATCCCGACTTCCTGTTCTAGTTCCCGAATAATACGGCCCGCCAGCATTTTTTTCACGAGTTTCCCCATGGTATTCAACAGGCTCAGGGGTCTGTAAGTGGTGTCCTCCTCCATGGGTGCACCTTTAGGAAGGGGCACCACCCCAGGGTGGTGCTCCTTCCGCGTGTTGGAAAGAGGCCAGCCTCTTTCCAACACGCGGGGAAAACTCTTCTCTCCAAACCGTAACTGGCAACCTGTAATACTTCCTAGGGAGTCTACTGGACTAAACCTTTGATCACCGCTGCAGGGATTCTGTCCGGTCCAGAGCTCTTCTTTAAAGCCAGACTTTTGGCCGCTAGTTGCAGTTCATCTATAGTAAATCTCCTGCTCTCACATGGTTTGGGTCCACTGTCATCAGCTATCATGCTAGGGAACAATCTCGCCACCTGCATTTCAGCATTAGCCTTATCCAAAATAGGTAATCGTCTGCCAAACTTCTTACTGTACGATAAGCTTGGCCCCATGGGTCAGTATCGAGCTCACTGCAGAGATTATTCCAGCACTCTCTTTTTTTATTATTAATTGCTCTGTTAAGGGCCCTTCTAGTTTCAATATGCCTTCTTGCTATATCCTGGTACTCTTCCCTACCATTTCTGAGAAGTCTCTGTTTTCTTCTCCTAAGGGACTGGAGCTCTTGTCTCATATTCCCGATCTCGGTCGTCCACCAATACACATTACGTCTCCTTGCAGCATTACTTGCCACTCTATCTATCTCTTGTTTAATTATATTTGATAAAGCTTCAGGGGTCTGCTGCTGCCTGTCTTTTAGTCTATCAGCTGTTCTATTGACTATTAGTTCAATGTTTCCGCTGAAAAACTTGGTAGCGGAGGATACTCCACTCGCTCAAAATTCGCATCTCTCAGGTCTAGTATCGTTGCGCGGTGATCACTAGCTATATCGTCAAGGAGGACCAACCAGTCATATTGTTCACTTTTCCATCTATTATCCAAGATGGTCAAATCCAGCACCGACTGGTGGCCTCTTGCTACATAAGTGGGTGTGCCGTCGTTTATACAATGACAGCCAGTAGTCTCAAGCAAGTCCGCCAGGATCTGTCCTCTCCTGTTCGTGTAACTACTACCAGCCATCACCATTTTACTATTAAAGTCACCCAACATAACTAATCTCTTCGGTGAATTAGTAATTAATCCCTGTAGGATATCTACGAAGCGAGTAAATTCCGTAAGCTCTATGTTGGGTGACACATACACACCCACTATCATGACGGTCTCATTCTCCAATGCCACCACACCCCTACCCCTAAACCTGAGTCTCCAGTGAATATTATGATTTATGACCATAATAGCAACATCCCCCTGAGTATCAGCAATCCAGCATGACTTGGCTGCCTCATATCTATTCGGCTCGGCAACTGCAAGGAAATCAACTGCTCTTTCGACGACGACTCGTGCAGATCATGAGCGAGGATACTCCTGTTCACATTAGCAAATAATGTTCTATACATGTTGGTCTTTCTTGCATTGCCAAGCTCCAGTCCTATGTTCTCTGCAATACCAAGTGTTCATCCAATACCTAGTGTTGTGTAAATTAACGTGCTCAGATAAATGAAACCGTGCCTCGTCTGACATGGAATATAGTATCGGATATAGTGTAATCGACTTTGTTTTTGACAAGCCAGTCGCAATAAATAGATTGGTTAGTTTTGTCCATTCTCTTTTAGTTATTGTGTAGTTGTTACACGATAGGGTGTAAAACTTAAATCATAAAGAATCTTACGTCAAGATGTGAATTTTACACCGCTCTGTGTAATAGCTTGCGTATAGATTTCTACGGATCGGAAGAATTTCTTCTTTTAGTTATCGGCTATGGCTTTTGGAGTCCTAACGGAAGGTTGCTTTTTTCGTTTGAGGTCGAAACCGTTGTACGCCATTTTTTAACGAAATTGTATATGCTACTCTTTGCTGTGCTACTAGCAATTGCAAATTTTCATCGAATATTTGACGCGTTTCTTGAAAGAATACAGAACGTTCATAAGCTGCCACTATAGCAAATCTTTTTTTCGCTCGAATAACCCATTTTAGAAAAACACAACTTCAAAGAACGAAACTACTGTACTGAAGCATGAACAATTTACAATTGATAACAGCAGCCGGGAGCAGTTACATACACAACCAATATATAATATATATCCTCTATAATACCACCTCTATAATAAATATCAGTACGCTTACTTTCATATTAATTTTACTTAGCTGGTTGTATGGATGACAGTCATAAGAAAGTGTGAGACACAAAGTAACAGATTTTTTACCCTTCCAGTCAATAATAATGCATTACATTTTATCTCTATTTAGTAAAGGAAATATTATTTATAAAAAAATATATATTATAATGAAAATAATTAAACATAATTCAGAATATCTCGATTTTTAATGCAAATATCGGAATCCATTTTTGTAGCAATTTTTTTAAACTGATTTTTACTTTCCTGGTACCATAACTCTAGAACTATACAGCGAGAAAGATCAGTCAATAAATGGGATATGGATTTTTTGCATTTCTTTACGTTTCACGACCCAGGGACCCAAAAAAAAGAACAAAAGTTCGTACATTCATATATAAGTTTACTGACTTATTTTGAAGCTTAATAACTTTTGATTGGATAAACCGATTTTAATGAAATTTGCCACAGAGACTTGCGTATATGGAACAATTTGTTAGTAAACGTTCGGGGTCTATATCTCCAGGGAATGAGGTAGATAGTTTCTTTGGGGTCAATTTTCTCAAATTTTTGTAAATATAACCCCCCTTTATATTAAGCTCAGTATATGTTTACATACTAATCTTACCATTTTTAAAAATAGTTCTGTCCTCAAATTCCCCCTTTCCCCAAAATCGAAAAAGCTTTTTTTACTTATTGCATATTTCTTAACCGATTTTACTTACGTCTTCCTATCCATTGTAGTAGTGCAAACGACCCATAAAAAACTTTTGAGGGCAATATTGGGGGGAGGGGAGTTGATCGAAGTTTATCAGTTTTTGAAGATTTTTAATACTTTTTAGTTTATTTAAACAGTTAATTGTAATATTACTGTAAAATTCCATCATAATTCACCCCCACCAAAAAAAAAAGAAACCTTAGGTAACTTTATATTAGTTGTACATTTCTCAATGGAATTTTCCACTCTTCCAATGTAACGTAGTAAACGTAGATAAATCAAAAACCCCTTTGGGAGGTGGGGATTAGAAAAAAGTAAAAAATGTAGATTTTTTAAACTGTTTTCATGTATCATTATTATTCCACTATATAAGAATAAATAACCAGTGCCAGGAAAATATAACACCTTTGTTGTCAGCTTTTTGTATATTTTTCTGTGAATAAAAAAGTAAAAACCATTTTACATCGATGTCCAATAAGTCCATCCATTCAATCTTTATCTCCATAATAGCAACCGACTACGTAATTAAAAATGTTTTTTTTATAATTTTGTTAAAATTACCTGAAAGTAGTACAAAATAAAACAAAAAGATAATTAACATAATTCAGAAAATAACATTTTATCATAACTAAGTTATTTCCTCATAATTGTAGCATTCCATAACTGAGAGTAATTCAGTAATTGAATCCTTCGAAATTATGAAGGTTGTAAAACGTCTGTTTGCAGCAATAAATTAACTTGCAAATTTTCTCAATTTTTTGCGCTTTCATAATAACTTTAAAGATTTTTCATTGAGCTTGAATATCTTAAGGTCACATTAATTTTTTTTATCTTAAATTCTAAGAATTTTTTACTTTGTTTTGGTATAGTGATTCGTATTGTTTTCTTAATTTTAATAAAATCAAATTTTTTTCTACAAATTGCTTTCCATAAAGATTCCTTATTTTGTTATTAAAAGATAAATTTAATTTTTAAATCGTCTTTCATCGGTGTGATTGGCAGTATTATTTAAAAACACAGTGAACAAGATATAGAATGTTACATTTCATAAATAATTCTTCAAAATCAGATTATGCGGCTTGGTGCTCATATCGACCGAACTTTTAATTATTAAAAGGTAATCTGCTCTCTGTATGTTTAAATTAGTAAATAAATTAGTATAAAAATTAATTATTTAAAGTATAATATAATTAAATTGTATTACAAATAAGGAAAAATAATAAAATATAACGAGACTTGAAAATAAGTTGATGAACTCCAATCAACTAACATATGTAGCATCTAATGTATACGCAGATGGTTTTATCGTCATTCTCACAATTCACCCGTTTTTTCTTAACCTTGTCTCTTCTTTTCCATAATAAGCTCTCTTGGTGTAGGTCTTATCTTGCTAGACTTTCATAATGAGAATGCCAGCGCCTATAAAGACAGTCAAATCTTTGGTGTAAACCGGTGGTAAGCTGTCTGTGGACTCTGGGAATTCTGTTTCCTGTTTATTGATAGAAAAAACATCCTAATGAATTTATTTTCATTCGGGTAAAGTTGATTTTTCTGACCTCCCTTCAAAAAAGGCTCACATGACCTTTTTGAATAATATGATGTAAAATTTTTAATGGGTTATTTGCCCTAAGGCAGGTCACTTATACAATGTTTATCTCCATTTTCCCCCATTCCCAAATAAATTTTTGAATTTCTGATAGTTCCTATTTTGTTTTGGACCGACTATAATTTTTTCTGTTTTCTTTTTTATAATCCTCTACTGATCCTTCTTTTAGTGTTTTATCTTCTTCTTTCATGATATATATTCTTTCTTCTTTCATGATATATCACAGCCATTTAGCTTTCCTATTCTGGATTGTTCTGATTATGCTTTTATATTTTTCATCCATTTAATTTTTTCTGTGCTCATATTTCAAATATCTTCACTTTTTTCTCATTTTTTTTAGTTTCTATGTTTCATATCCTTATTGAAGTACACTTCACAAAACAAGATGCTTCGTCTATTCTTAACTCCATCTTACTATGTAATAACTGTTTCTTTCGATTAAGTTCTTCCATAGTAACATTTATTCTTATTTTTTTATTTCATAATTTTCGCTTTAGTGTATCTAAATTACATAAATCCAGATGATTCTCGTAAAATTCTAAATTTCACACAATTCTATCGCTGATATTTTTATTTTTGTCACTGACTAATGACTTTCATTCTGGGGTATGCTGTAGATTTTTGTGCGTGATACATCTTCATTTCTCATAATTAAAATAACAATAGGCTTACTGGGTGTAGCTAATTATTTTTTTTTTGTTTTTTTTTTAATAAAGAATTATTTAATACAGAAGAGGTATACTCCTCTATTTAAAAATTAAATAATATGAGAAATAATTTTTAACTTTATTTCTGATTTTGACAGCTTGTTGAAAGGTTTTTTAGTCATTACCCTCTTTAGTTTAGAATTATTATTAACATTTTTATTTTATTTTGATCATATTTAACTTCTGTTCCTTTCTATTACTTTTTTTTAGAATTTCGTATATTATAACACGTATAAAAACTACTTTTATGGTAAAAGTAATGTTTTATTTTGTTTTACTTTTAAAATTACCTATTAAAGATATTGACTGTGTTCCGTTTTATATCACTTGGTAAATTGTGTTTGAAAGGGTAAATGGTTTTATATCAAATTATAATCCAATGTTTTAGAACTATTTAAGAGTAAATAATTCCTTAGCCGTTGATATTTTTGTTTTTATTTCCTTTTTGTAATTTTAACCGTCTGTTTCATGATATTTAAGTTTTTTGTAGTGTTTTGCTAGTTCCGTTCTTTTTTTTGTGGACGCATTCTTTTATTATTTTCTTTTATCCTCATTCCTTTTGCTTTCGTAACAATTTTCACCATTCCGTATTCTATCATAGTGTCTTTTAATTTTGAAATCATCTGTTGAATATCTTATACTTCATCTTCAAAAATCAAAACAAAAAAGCACATATAATCAACGAACCTTTTACAATTGATTCTTTTTCCTCCAACGCTTTTTTCTTCATCTTCTTTTAAAGCATTTTTATCATATTTTTGGCACGCATTAAACAACATTGGTGATAGGCAGCATCCGCTTCCTATTGGTAATCATTTCTCGTCCTAGGTCAAACCGCGTAGTTTGAACATCCTTTATCACCCGTTTTCTGATTGCGTTTAGTATGCTGCAGTAGATATAACCAGATATGTGTTAATATGGGTAATTGCATAATAAAACGGTAAATTTGTGTAACTACTATTTCTTATTTAACTAATAATATATCGGTTTAAAAAGAAAACTGTCTTATGTTTATCATAAACGTCTAGATTTTGTGATTTTTGTTGATGTAGTGCTTAAAAAGTTTTTCTTTGTAAATAAAATTTAGATCGTTTTATAATATAAATCACTTTCTTTTTTTTTTTATTTTCTTAAGTTTACAATTTTTCTATCGATAATAATGGACGTGCTTCGACTGATTTTACTGTTAGATAATATCTAAAACAGCAATGAACCAATTAGGAATGAAAAAGAAAATCTTTGAGACATGTTGCATTCAATTTGAAAATTTATCAGTCATGTTTATAAACAATCAGGTAGACATCCACCGCCCTTACATATCTTCGCGCAAATAAGAAGACGTGCACAACAAGATAACAATATAAAGAAGACAGGAAACAGTGAGAAACCACCTCACACTTCGACGTCACCCTACTCTTTCTTCCTTTCCTGGTGCAATCTACTAGCAACGATGACGATTACTAAAACTGCGATATGAAATATGAGTATTCCCCTTTGCGTTGCTAGGCAACTCGTAACACTCTTCTGTTTCCCCCTTTCCTTCACTATAGGTTCTGTTGATAGGTAAATTGAAAGAAGTTAGGCGTGTTCACTCAAAGGGCTTTTGTTAGGTCTTAAGTCAATTGAATCGTATCGATTTATACACTAAACTACTTCTAGTACATTCTTATCGATAGAATATGTTATCATTTTTTATTTGTAATTTATTTTCTCAGTTAACAATCCAGTTAACTGACAAATGATTTTGTAATTATGTGTCTGTTTTTATGTCCTCCACTTTACGTTCAATTCGATGAAATATTAATTGTTTTTATTTATTGCTAATTCTAGTATTGTAAATTAGTATCAAATTAAGCAATAATTTTCTCGCAATAATAGACCTAATAATTATGACACAAAATTTCATCAATTTTCTCCCGTAACTCGACTATTTGTTAACCGATTTAAAAAAAAAATGTTATTTTGTTTAAAATAAAAGGCGTAATATTTTAGCAAACGTAAATTTGGATAAACCTAGTATATTTGGAGATATAACGGATTGAAAAATAAACATGGCCGCCATTTTGTAATTTTCGAACGTATTTAAGTCCTGATTTTTTGATAATTTTAAAACTTTATTACCAAGCCGCTTACCAAATATTAATGTGTTCGTCTATCTGAACTTGAGATAGATTTTTTATATAAAAATAACAAAATTACGGCCAGTGGGAGAACGAGAGAGAAATTGCCATATTTCCTGCGGATATTTTTTGTTTACTTTTACAAGTAGAATCCGAAAAAGTTATAGCCAGCCCACCATTTTAGAAACACTATATTTTACTTCCACGGACACGATAACTTCCGTAATTTTGCGCCTATCACTTTCAAATTGTTCCTTAAAAATAACTCGTCCCAAAATCTCGGTCGAGTTCGTTAACAGCCAAAATCAGACCATGGGGGTAGAATTGGTGGGGGGCTTTTTCGAAAAAACATAGTATAGCTATAACCTTCTTATTCAGTAAAATATCGAATTCGTTTAAAGGTTCTAGTATTCTTTGGATAAGGGCCTAAAACGTATTAATTTTTTTTTTTTATTTCACCAACCATTGGCCAACCAGGAAGTTGAAAAAATGGGATTTCGAAGACAAAAAAGAATCATACCTCACTTAATAGGCACAGTATCGAATCGGTTTAAAGTGATCGTTAGTCCTCTAAACATTACCTAAAACGTTTGTCTGATAAAGCGTTTGATATGACCAACCCTTACGGCAAGAAATGACCAAAATGTTACTGGAATTGTAAGATGAGGCTTGTCTTATGTTAAACATGTGAAACTTTTTTCACATGCAACCATTGTCGTATTGAGTAAATTTGAAGTTTTTTTTAACTTTAACGTGGAAATCTTTTTTATCCCCTGCTTAGCACCGGTGAAATCTACCTCCGCCTTCCGACGTGCCGAAAGGGATTTTTTTTTCTCGACGTTTTGAGATACTCGTACTAAATAAAATTCTATTATTAGCAGATCGAATTTATTCAATTTTTTAATTAATGGGATAAAGGGATGATGAGGTATTGATATTGTAGGGGTTGCTATATCCTGAAAGGGGTTGGAAGTAATGAAAGTTTTAGTAGTAGTCTTCTGTAAATCCAGGCATTTAAGTTGAATCTCATTTTGTAGAATATCTCAATAGATTAAAGATAGATTGACTGTATAAGTCGCCGTCGAGATTTAATTTATTATTTTTACGATCGGATTGGTCAGCACATTTAATACAGCATGTACTAATACGTTCCTGAGAATTTTTAAATCGTATTTTATATAAAACTTTTTAAGTCAACCTTGTTATTTAATTTTAATTTGTATTTATCCTTTAAATGTCTATTTAATACCTTTTTTATTTGTGGCTTTTTATTTCTAATATTTTTTAACATTATGTTTTATAAACGTATTTAGTTGTTATTTTAATTTTAATTTGTATAAAACGGTACCGAATATAATACGTTATTAATAAAAAAGAATAAACTTATTCTATGGAAAAAGTTTGGTATTAAAAAAAAAACTTTCCAATATTTTGCGCGATCAGACAAAGGTTATTGGCAATGAGAAAACCACACAAATGGAAATCGTGTTAATCTACTGAGCATCTAAATTTATTATACGGTATGTTATCCATCCCTTTGTTCTAAGATGGGCAAAAGATGTCTTTCAAAGCAGAAAAAAGCTTATGACATTAATAAATAATTTTTAATTACACGTGTTATTGTACTCTTTTTTAATAAAAAAATAATTGATTTATAGATTTATTGTTTTACCTAGTAAATTAATTATTAATAATAATAATTAATTATAATTATATAATTATTAATTAATAATTAATTATTAATAATTTTTAATTACACGTGTTATTGTACTCTTTTTAATAAAAAAATAATTGATTTATAGACTTATTGTTTTACCTAGTAAATTAAGACATTTAATTAGGATTCTGGGGTATGTTTACTGTTGGTTTTTCCTTCCGAAATCTAGATTTATACATCAGGTTTACGATATGCTGTGCTTTGTTATTTTGTGGTTATATCTTACCAATGAAAAAAAAAAGGGTAATTTTTTTATATTTATATCCCTGCTTCTGCAATAATAATCATTCCCTCAATAATTTTAACCTTTCCTTAATAATTTGAAGTTAATTTTAATTTTAAAACGAAAATCAATCAATGTATTAAGGGCAAATATTCTATATATATATATATATATATATATATATATTCTGTAATTTAGTAATAACTACTAATTATAATTAATTATCTTTTAACATAACTCAATGTTTCAACATTGAAAATTAAAGATGGGTCTTATTAGGATACAGCTTCTAATTTTCGGAAGTAAGACCGCAATACTCCTTTGTAACAACCTTATATTTATCTGCACTCTATTTTTACAGATTGATCATCATCTTAGGTACAGATTGGCATCAAGATGAGTCTCACTTGTGACACTTTTGCTTTCCTATAATTTTCCTGAGCTACAAAAATTCAATCAAATTCTGTTACTAAGTTTTTCACCGCTGTTTCATAGGTGGAAATAATTTATTTATACTAAATAATTACCGTTATGTAATTTTAAAGTTAATTATTTTAATCAAACTGAGGACCTTAAGGTCATTTCCCTTATTTAAAATATTCCTTATCATTATCGTTTTAATTATTTAAGTTTATTTTTAAATTTATGAAGGATATTGTTTTTTGTTCATTTGACCCGGCCAATGAATTTAAAAAATCTCTATTTAATATTCATTTTCGAAATAACGAAGCGTAAAAACGTATTTATCCATCAACTGGATAATTACTTTCAATAAGAAAATTATTTTAACAAGCGCCCGTGTAATTGACGAGATATGTTTCCAAAATATTTTTCAATAAAGTACCGTACCGTCTTCTTTAAAAGTTAATCTTCATAAGTTTTTATTACTTTTAAATGACCGTTTTCTTTAAAAGTTAATCTTCATAAGTTTTCCTTTCTTTCAATTTTGAACATTGATGCGATTTTTTTTTTTTTGTTTTTTTACCGTAAAATAAAGGGTAATACCATTATAACCCACGGTGACCCGTTATTTTAGAGTAAGAATAAACTTGTAATTTTGTTAAAAATTATTTTTTTTGTGAATACTCGTATACGAGGTGCGTGAGAAAAGTAATGAGATTGGTAACACTGCGAGCGATCTGGCAACGCTGTGTCTACCGGTCTATGCTAGACCGGATTGTTCATCCCTTCCACATGCTCAGTACGAGTTTCAACTCCGTTCAGCCAACACATTATTTTTGACAGCTCCATCAGTGAAGTTGTGTTTTTTGTTGTGAGTTACGAATGGAGCATCAGAATTTAGAGCGACGTTGTGCAATCAAGTTTTGTGATAAACTTGGGGAATCCGCGAGTGTGACCTTTGAAAAGTTGAAACAGGCCTATGGGGAACATTGCTTATCAAGAGCACAAGTTTTCCGCTGGCACAAATTATTTTTGGAAGGCCGAGAACACGTTGAAGATCAACCTCTCTCAGGGAGACCTTCAACTTCAAAATCTGACGAAAACGTCGAGAGTGAGGGTTCTTGTGAGATCAGACCGTCGTTTAACAATAAGGATGATGGGTGAACAGTTAAATTTAAACACTTTCACCGTACATCAAATTTTGACAGACGATTTGGACATGCAAAAGGTTTGTGAAAATTCCATGACAATGCCCCGTGTCACACGGCCATTTCCATCACGGAATTTTTGACCTCAAAACGCATTCCTACGGTTCCTCAACCCCCCTATTCATCTGATTTGAGTCCTTGTGACCTTTTCCTTTTCCCGAAATTGAAACATGTCTTAAAAGGACGTCATTTTGGAACTCTGGAGAACATTCAAAAGACTGTAACCGACCAGTTAAAAGCCCTACCAGTTAAGCCTTCCAGCGCTGCTACCAGGAGTTGGAACAACGACTCCGCCAGTGTATAGCTGCCCAAGGGAACTACTTTGAAAGGGATAATATTGTTGCTTAAAAAAAATAAAAATTTTGTTAAGTAAAAAGTCAGACTCATTACTTTTCTCACACACTTCGTATGATAAAATGTGTGCAAACTTAATGTACAACTATATTTACTGGTTTAACAAATGTACAGAGTGATTAACTCAAAATCTCTACCATTTTGATTTCTAAAACAGTACGTAATTAAATTTAAAAAAAATATATATAGTATTGAATAAATACGTACGGTAATAAATAAGAGTGACTGATCAGAGTGGAAAAATAATTAGGCTCTGATTGGGGTTTATTTGTTATTTTGGTTATTTCCTTTTAGTTTTAATTTTGTTGAATTAGTTTATTGTTTGTTTTTTTATATTGTTGTGTTTAGCAATTATTTTTTTATAATTGCTGGTTGGCTCAATATTTTTTTATTTTTCTTTCTTAGATTTCAGTTGAACCCATTTTAGTCGTTCCCCTTTGATTTTGCAGAGTGTGAGTGTGTATTGGTTTCTGGTTTCAATATTCAGTTCAGATCTTTTAGATTTTCTTCAATTTTTTTTTATCGTAGTATAGAAATATAATGTTTATAAGATGTTTGTCTTTTATTTTATTTTTTGGTGGTGATTGTATAAGTTTTTTGTATGATCTTTAAATGAGGATTTTCACTGGTTTTTATGATAATAATGTACGCACAACATACTTTGAAATATCGCTCTTATTTTTTAATGTGCTAATCCGCTAAAATTTGTTCATCCTTAACCCCCGCTTTTTTCGGTTAAGATATTCTTAAAAACCTTTTTATTCTTGAATTTTTTTTTATAACGTTAGTCGTTTTGGACTACGAGCTATGAATTTTCGGAAAATATGTTATTCACTTGATTTTCAGTGAATGTTTTTAATTAATTTTGTTAGATTTGAAATAGATGTACCATTTTTTATAGAATTTTTGATTAACCTTTCCAGATGTGAGAATGTAAAAATGATTTTATTTCATTGATAAGACTCACCTTAAAACAGATAAATTGTGTTATAAATCAAAACCATAGTAATTATTATTTTCAAATTAATACTAATTTAAATTCGTTATTTTAAGCTCTCCGAGAAAGATCAACAACATCTTTGCCTGTTTTCTTAATTATTAATTTCGGATTGATCATTAAGTAATTTCCTCTCTCAATTTTTTTTAAAAATAAAATTCGTGTTTTTACTAACTAACGTGGTGTAGTAGTAGCATTTTTGCATTTCATCGGAAAGATATTGTGTTTAAATGCAAAGTTTGGCTGGCTTTTTTTTCACACACAACAAAATTCATTTCTTATAATAAAAAAAAATTAATATATGAATAGAATAGTTTTAATCCGGCTCTACTTATCGGAGGTAATAAATTAATTACAAATTAAAGTTAGATAATCTATCAAATAGGTTGCACATGATAAAAATTAATATTATTGTTGATTAAAATAAATAATAATAATAAAGTTATTTCAAATAGGTAAAACAAGAAAAAGAAATCAGATTGCAATTTATTGGTTAATTCCGCTTTATCTAATCTGGAAGTTAAATTATGGGTAAATGATAATTTTTCTGCTGTGAGCAGTGATCGATTAGAAATATTTGTTGCTGAATTCATACCCACTGAAACTACAACACTTTTTTTCTTTCCTCTATAAATTAATTAGTTCTTTAGTAATATTTAATTAAACTACTTGTTGCTGAATTCATATACAATACGTTTTTTCTTTCCTATATTAATTATTTTTTTAGTAATATTTAATTAAAATAAATCTAAATTTAATCAGGTCATCCTGAGATAAATAGAAATAATTTAAAATGATGGTGTTTTATGAGAGTTTATAACTAACTAACCTCTCTTTATTAAGTCTTAACTTTTCTATTTTTTTTAGAACATATTTAAAAATATATATAATGAAGAAAAATATGTTAAAATATCTTATTAGAATTCGAATATGGCTAATTAATAAATCAATAATTATCAATTTTTCGTTTGTAATAATGGAGGAATTATATTCGTAATAGCTTATATTAAATTCCAAAATGACTGAAATTTCAATGCATTAGTTATTAAATACGTATTAACTACCAAGTACTGTATTTTTTTATGTAATACAAACCCACAGACAATTTGATTGACATGAGCTATTCAGTCATTGTGTACGTATATGAATGTTTGCGCGCGTGACTGGTGATAAGTGTTTCCCGAACGTTCTATTATTGGGCGATATCGTTCGGTAAATGACATGCTGAGGGCCTGTTTAGCAATGTCATAATAGTATGGTTGATGATAAAATTTCATTCATTTAACTATAAATGATGATGTATATAATTTAAAATCACTTTTCATTTTTAATTATTATTTATTTGTTTGGTGATAATTTTAGCGTCATATATTTCAAATTTATCCAGATTTATTTTTTTGGTTTACTCGAACTTATATGACGTTATATGAGCAGTTAATTTTCACGGACTAATTTTTTCTTGTTAGCTAAAACCGGTAAATTTTAGCATTTTATTTTTTTAACTATTATGGAGAGTTTGGAAATGATGTTTTAGTACCAATAATCTTTTGATGATTAACTTTCAATTGTTAGGTTTGAATTTTTGAAAAAATATTGGGTAAAGGTTTTCTATTTCCTTTTATTTTTTTATATTTCCTGTAAACACTTATTGTAATCTGAATAATAGTATTTTGGTATAAATTTTAAGGGACATTGTCTTTGCACTACTCTTAAGTCGGGCCATCTAGGGCAAAAGAACACCACATGATCTGCTGCATCTAGCCCCCCGCAATCATGACAGCAGTATTGTATCTGTACAGATCCCGTACATCCTGTACAGATATTCCCGGAAACATCCATGTCCAGACAGGAACTGGGTGAATTCGTAGCCTGTGCTACCATGCTTTCGCTCCACTCAGTTCCTGACATCGCTTATGAGCCCATAGGTCCACCTTCCTTTGTCCGAATCTCGCCGTCTGTCACGCCAAGCCATGTAGAGACCGTCAGTTGCTTCCTTTCTGTCCCGTCCGGCCGCTATTAAAGCTCTCTTTTGCGCGTGTAAGTCTGTCCGCGGCATCCCAGCTATAACCGATGTCCCCTCGGCGCAGATCGTACGATACCCCGCGATGATACGTATATTTTGCCTACGTTGTTGCATAACCAAACGCCTCACGTTACTGGCCCTCGAAAACATTCTCAGCCATACAGGAACTCCAAATAACATTACCGAAAAGTCCACACTGACCAACAGTTTCTTCTTCCCCGTCTGAGGACCACCCTTATTCCTCATAATTTTTCTGAGGGTCTGCACTACATTTTCGCCCTTTATCGCCGTTTTCTCAACATTTTTGTTAAAATTTTTTAACTGACTATGAAATAAGCAAGATTACATTTATTTTCATAGTAGAAAATAATTAAATTATTTTTGTACATATCTATATTTAGTGTTACGAGAGATGTTGGCCAAAAAAAAATTCCCAGACGTATTTTTTTTTGTAAAAGATATCTTTGGGTACAAGTACCCCAAGTTTCATTGAAATATATCAAACCGTTCTTAATATATGATCTTTTATTTAAAAAAAAAAAACCACAAAATTACGGAGAGAGGGAAAATGAAGCAAGATAAGGTATTTGTCCACATAAACTTCTTTATTTTCAGCCCCTTAAGTTTGGGTAACACCTCCCGGAACAGACTGTATATTCGTATATATATACATATACAGTCACTTATTTATATATATATATATATATATATATATTTTTTAACGTCCTCCGTCGTAAAAAAATTGAACTGAAAATATATCGCTTAAATTTCAAACTTTTGAAAAATTAAAAATAAGTATTATGTCAAGTTTATCATTTTTTTTTTTGTTTTATTTTTAAAATGCAATATATTGAAAATATTTTATGTGCCAGTCAGAATTCGTGAATTTTGCTTTCAGCTCAAATTAAGTTTCATTTCTACTAAATCAAACTTTTTTGGGTAGTAAATAAAGGTTTTTACCCCTTTTCAAAGTTAATTTTAGAAAAAGTTGCCATCGCCTGATTTAAATTTACGATAGGTACTACTTTTTATTGTCGAATAAAATAACTTTGAAGTTAAATAAAACTTTGATATTCATGTATTTATTTATCTACACCACTTTTTTCATTATCCTTTGGCTCATGAATAGCTTATTTTTTCAAAACAACTATTTTTGTGGTAATCGTATATATTACTGGATAATGTAAAAATTACAAGAGAAACCCGATTGAAGGCCAGTCAGTATAAAGTGACCGACAAGGTCGAGCTATATTTAATCGACGAATGGGTCCATCCATCCTTAAACGATAAGTCTTAAAGCCAATTTTTTGATGTTATCAATGTAGTGGAAAATATCAGTACCCTGCATGCAGGTAACGATACAAAAATAGAGAAGAGGAAAGGGAGTTTATATCAAATGGCGTGGAACAACGTTCTGGTCGTACCTTCCCCTTTACCACCCTCTTACAATGATAAACGATGACTCTGTACACACCAATAATACTAACTTACTCTATCTAAAATGAAACCTACCATTCATTACTATATATATATATATATATACTTGCGCGCGCACACGCGCGCACACACACACACATATATATATATATATACACAACAAACTTGTATCAAAATTTAATAGCCTAAAGCAATATCATATAATGAAACGTTGTTGGGGACATTGATTTGATATCGCGACACCCCTTCCAATCTACTGTACTTTTTTTGTTTTTATTTTTTTTGCATCAAAAATAAGAGTGGAAGGGATTCAAAAGTATGGCATATCTTATCAGATTTGGCAGGGATTTATGTAAAAGTACTATTTAAATTATTGCATTTATTTTTTGTAAATACGGAATATTCTTTACCTAAAAAAAATTTGTAATTTTACATTTTTTGTTCTTAGGAAATTTTACTGCATTCATATTATTATAAGAATGTCGTTCATGCCATTTTTAAGATAATCTAAATTAATGATCACATAAAAATTCAGGATTATTGACAGTTTGAAGATCTAATTTTTAAGAACCACGTTATTACGAATCAAGGGGAAAACAGTCGATCATGAAGTACAACACGGTTTTTCGATTAAATATGATCCAACCCAAACAGCTGTACACGCGAGTTGTAAAACATTCTATAACATGTTATAAAGTTAGGTGTGATGGATGTATTATCGGATTTTTATCGATTGAAAAGTGGTGCATTAATTTATTATTTTACACTATCTTTCCTATTTTTTCGTATGATTCTAACGGATATGAACATCTGCTGTACAACCAATATTAGAGTATCTTTCCCTGAGAGTAATGATTTTGTTATACAGCCAGAAGCTGTGAACAGACTGAATTTGCTACTTGTTAAGATAAATATTACCTGAATTACATGATAATGTTTGATAATATATTTGGCCTAATAAAGAAAGCAACAAGAAACTACTTTACTATTCTTTTTACTTCGTAATTCTGGGATCAGATGCTTATTATTATTGGGAATGATTATGCCGTTTTTATAAGGGAAATCTGCCATATTTTTATATAATTTGTGTTTAATAACTTAAATTCTTAAATTTATATTTAGTTTCTGTGGATTTCATACTATTATACTAAGAATCAAATTTTATAAAAGTATTGTATAAAACTTATGCGTAATTTCTCATTAAACAAAATTATTTTACGTCAAACATATAATAGCGTGTTTTTCGATCCTTATTTTTTGTCTTTTACTCCAAATTTCTCAAAAACTACTAAAAATACAATTTTGGAACCTACTTTTTCAAATTTTCAGTTCAGATTTCATATAAAACCATTAAATTTACCCGTTAATATTGGTCCCAAGAATTACAGTCTAGTTTAATTCCGCCGAAGGCGCAGAAATCAGGAAGAAATCATTCGTCAGCCGACACTCTCGAACGAAGCGTTTCCAAGGCTATATTTACATGAACTTTCTTCTTTATTTTCACCAGTAGAACATGTTCTGAAAGTTTTTTACATTTTCCGTGAATCACACTATACACATATATACGAGTGTGTGTATATATATATATATATATATATATATATATATTATGTTTAAAAATTTGTTGCATATTTCGGAGTTAATACGACAATTTTTTTTTCTCCATTTAATTGATTTATCCGTATTTTATAATGCAATTTAATTCAACTAATTATCTAACAGTAAGATATATTATTTATTGCATTTATTTAATTAAATCCAGTCTAATCTGGTATTTTGTATAAAATAAGGTTGTTTTAAACCCTGTTCTTACAGTTTCATTCTTTTTACTACTAGTTGTTGATGTGACTTGCTTATGTATTTGAAATATTACTACAAAAAATCTGATGTGGACACCACACGACTTCCTTGTACGGGCTATTAAATTACATATACATATTTTTTGCTGCACTTTATTTAAACTTATATCATTTTAAAGTGAGATCCTCCAATTCTTTAATAAAGTTAACAGTTACACAATTGCATGGTGGTGAACACCACATTGCATCACATTTTTTGTGGTGTCCGTATCAGCGTTTTATTTTAGTTTATTTATTAATTTTGTTACACGTCACTCAAATAGTTATGTGGTGTAAGTGAGAACGTGTGGATCCGTAATCATGGATACATTGGTTTGAATCCGACTTCACTTACATATATTTTTTTAGCTCTTTTTTAATTTATATATATTGATTTATTAATAATTATTAACCTCTTTAAAAAAATTCTTGGATTAAAATGAAAAGTACATGTAGTAAAAGTACAGAAATTTTATTTCACAAATAATTTCTGAAATTTTTTTCTTTTTTTCTTGTTATTATTGAATCATTATTTATTGTAAAACTGTTTTTGCGATGAGAGGTTAATAATTATTAGTAAATCAATATATCTAAAGTAAAAACAAGAAGGAAGATAAAGTCTGATTCGAACCGATGTCCTTCCCCTTATAAGATCTAAATATTTCATTAATTAAATTTTATTTGGCTATAACTCTGGAACCAACAAAAATAAGTACCATTTATGATATATCGTTGACTAGTTCTTAATGAGGGCTTACTACTGCAGTTACAAAAAAGTCCAAAATCCAAATGTTTTGAATTTTTTGGGCTTTTTTTTGACACTCTTGGTCCAGTCGATTGCAATCAAAAGGGGAGGTGCACAACTAGATGTTACATCAGTCCTAAATCCAAAATTTCAACATCCTACGGTTAATCGTTTTTGAGTTATGCGAGATACATAACTACGTACAGACATCACGTCGAAACTTGTGAAAATGGATATTTCCGTTGAAATCTGAAAACCGAAATTTTTGGCGATCACAATACTTCTTTACTTCGTATAAGGAAGTAAAAAATTATATTGTGAAATGTAAATGTTCTGGTTTAAGTCTTACTGCTCACCCAATAATAGAATTAAAACATAGCAGCCATTTTATTAAATTTTGAGAAAGATATTTATATTTATTGAAATAATTTTTTTTTAACTTCCGGTACCACCGTTAGGTATTGCTTCAGAGAATGAGATGAATTACAATTTTTGTAGTGTATGAAAATTCAGGGATTTCCGGAGGACCGAGATTCAAACCCGGGACCTCCGGATGAAAGGCCAAGACGCTACCGCTCGGCCTTTCATCCGGAGGTCCCGGGTTCGAATCCCGGTCAGACATAGCATTTTCAAACACGCTACAAATCGTTCATCTCATCCTCTGAAGCAATACCTAACGGTGGTCGTGAAGGTTAAAAAACAAAGAATTTCAATTCAAAATTAATACACATACCTTTCTCAAAATTTAATAAAATGGCTGCTATGTCTTAAGTGAACAAAAAATAATAAATAGACAAAACGCTGTTATTCTGATTTATTATTTATACAATCTGTCTTCTTTTAAACATATTTAAATTTAAAATTAAAGATTTTTTTTGTTTTATTTTTAATCATACCAATATCTAAAGTTGATGAACCGGTTTTAACCAAAATCAGTAGTTAAATATCACATTCCAATGAGGTTAATGCAAAAAGTTTTATTTATATTTTTATAAAATATTTTTTGATATTCAAACGATATCATATTTAAGAAATAGATACATGCAGAAGTCAGATTAAGACAATTCATTATTATTATCACTTATGTCATCTTTTTACTTTGTAAACAGTTCCGAAGTGAATAATGCATCTGACAATATCTCTGGTTTAGACTTCAATAGTTTAAAAAAAGTAGTTTTTTTTAAACCGTTATAGGAAGCAATCGTGTAATAAGTTTTAATACCCTTGTGTATTTAATTTTTAAATGTCTAAGGCTGTTGTTACTAATAAAATATTAAGTATTTTAGTTAAGTTTACATTAAAGAAAACATTGATGGAATTAAACGAAGGAAGATATAAAAAATTCTATAAAGATTTAAAGCTGTTTAGAGAAGAGAACAGGGTAAGAGTATAACTGTTAAAATTTAATTGAAAGGTTTAACGACAATAAAATAGTAGTTTAATTGTGAGGGAACGTATTACTCTGGTAGTAGAATTGGAAGTTTAAGAGGGGACGCGGTTCGGATTGCTATTTTATTGTGTTTTTCCCGTTAGGATTTCACTGGTAGAGGAAGGAGAGATCGGTCGGGTTCGGCCGGTTAGTTGTGTGTCTCGACACATAGGGTGGATGCTATTAATCATAAAGGGTGCTAATCAGGGCTGTTATGTTCGTTCGATATACCATCATCCCCCCTTTTTTTCTTCCTTTATATAAAGAGGGTAGGGTATCGACGAAAACATTCTTTATAAAAATTTATTTTTTCTTTCTTGTACCACCCTCGCCATATATGTTTTTAGTTAATTTGATTTTACATTTATGCTGGTACCCTTTTAATCTTTAAATGTAACTTATTCTTTTTTTTCTTATTTGATTGATTGACGTTAAATGTAGTTTCGTAAGTTTATATAAGTATGTTTGAATTATTTTGTCTTACAGTAGGATCTTAGTTGCCTTTGTCTTACCTCACTACCGCGGTTTTTAAATTTTTCTATAAAATAAGAATAAAAGATTAAAATTTTTCAGCCTATCAGAATGCAGTAAGTTAGTAGATTCCCATCTCTTCTTTTCTCCTCGAATTTGCACTGTGTAGCATTTTTCGTGAGTTTATTCGAATCTTTCGTTTTGATTGTTTTGACTTTTTGTTACTGTTCAATGTTACCAAGATCCACTTTGTATCTTTTAACGATTTAAAAAACGATTGTTCGAAAAAATGTTTAAGAATGTTGTAATTTATTCGTGAAAATCTTTAAATTGAATAGCAGACCTTTGTTACACCATATTAAACAAAGTGTAGATTTATATAAATGTGAAATTTTTTGTTGTGTTTTGAACTGCATTTTACGTTTTCGTATGGGTTTTTCGTTCAGAATACATATATATTTAGTTCATTAAATTCGGTTTGCAGTTCTCGAGATAATTGGAAAAAGTAGAAAACAGTTAAATTTTAATAAAAATTATCTTTTTTGAATAACTACTAAAATTGCTAAAAAAATATTTGAATCAAAACGATAAACATCCTGTTCTGAATGGAAATATTTTTCTTCATAATAATCGGTTTGGTAGTAATCTAGATAAATAGAAAATATTATTAAAAATTTATAAAATTTTAATAAAAATACTATTAATTACTATAAGTATTATTTTAAAAATTCAAAATTGATGAATCTCATGATTAAAGAAAATTATTATAGTTTTTTATTAAGTGTAATTATCGTTTCAAAATTAAAATTTTGTGAAGCATAACAACAGAAATATCTAGAAGTATATTTAATTAATGTCGTGTGTTTTAATATTCTATAGAAACTATTGGTGAAGAACCAGAAATCTACAAAGTTGATTCATAACTTTTAAATGATCACAAAAATTTTAGTAAAATATATACTTAATTTTAGTTCTTTTATTAGATTCGAGGAAGATTTATACGGAAGTCTTTTTGACCTCTGATAGGTTATCAATGTAATACCCTCAAAACACGAAGTAAAACGATAACAATAAAGCTAATTTCTTTCAAAAAAAAAAATTGTGCCTGATCAGTCTGTCAGACTGTCAGACTTTTTTTTTAAATAATTAGATTTAGCATAAAAATTACGCACGAGTGTTATTTTTTAATATTCTTATTTTAAATATAGCGGAGATCTTTTTTTTTTTAGGAAATTTAATCATTGTTTCCAATTAATATCAGAGGGAAAATTGTACGAAATTATTAACTTTCGTTTTTTATTATTCTCACGTAACATTTAGAAGTTTTTCTCTACAATTTATCAATTTAAAATCCCATATATTTTAACCATAAAAAACGAAACAAAAAAACATCTAGCAACATAATTTTACCATGCAAGAAGTGTAACACATTTTCTTAAAACGAGGGATAAAATACATTTTCCATGGTGGAAAAGAATTATATATATTTTATAAGAAATAAATGTTGGGGGTTGTCTGGTGAATTACGATCCGCAGGGGTAGTGTGACGTTTACCACAACCCCTCTGCACTGACGACTATCAGCTAGCTACCACCACAAGTTCAATTCATTTGTCGTGTCTCGACTTCGACTCGGAACCGCTACGCTTTCATGTCGTGAAAAGTCTCTCTGAAGGGTTTCTAAAGGAGATTCTAGTCAAATCCCCTCCTCTTCTAAATGGGCGTGATAAAAGATGTAGTCATATATGGTCACAGATGTTTTTAGCACGCTATTAATCTAATCTCTTTCTTAGGGTCGACCACCTTTCCAAATAACATTTATAAATTGATTGTTTTACTTATAATTTGTATTTTTAACGACTTGTATTTCCACAAGCTATTATTCACGAGGGTGAAATAATAGTTTAGAGGTAAAAAAATTCTATGTATCGTTTAACAAAAGTTATATGAATTTGAAATAATGTATAAGAAATTTAAGCTATAACTTTAAAGAGGAGGATTTCGGAAACTTTTGTTGTATAATTATAAAATTAATCTAAACTCTCCTTTGAAAAGATGTGCGTGAAAAATTCATGTAATGTCTAAAACTCATTAAGATTAGGTTTGATTTGTAAAACCAGGTTGAAATTATAAGTAAAAAAGAAGAAGATTATTCCGCATCCATTTTTTCACATTCTGTATTTCCTTCATCACTTATAGAACGTCTTAAGAGATAGATTGATCGTTCAATTTATGTCTCATTCCTGTTACGTCGTTAGGCGACCATATATAATTACGAATACGAATCTCAATAAAATTACTTTGAACAAAATGAAAATCTCGTTAAAAACTGTCGTTGTCAGCGAATAAAACAGATGATTAATATGAAATATGTAATGCAACTTTATTTAACTGGGTCCATAGGTAGTTGCGTCCCTATTCGTGAATGGATAATGGTTTTTACTTTAATTATTCGTGATGCTGCACTTATTTAGATTTTATTACAGTTTCCTTGATTGATTTAGGCAAATGCTAGGCAAGTTGCTTTGTTTTTATCGGTAGAATAACATATCTACCCATTCCTGACGTGATCTATATAATGTATTATTATTATTGTATTCCGATCAGAATAAAATATTTATTTATTTCTGCACCAGTTATTACATTTAATAGATTACCTAATGATCCAAATGATTTAATATATCTATTTATCACTAAATTAGTTTATTTCCTTCTTCAAAAACAGTTTTGAGATTATCTCTAAAGTAAAGATCGTTTTATTGTAAAAAGATTTATTCTGAAATCTTCATAAATATTTCTTATTTCTCTTAAACTACATGCCTTATACTACTTCTCTATATAATCGCCACATGAATTAAGATATTTATCGTAGCGATACACCAGCTTCAATATACTCTCATCGTATTTCTCTGCCGTCAGTCCATTTACCCACTGATTAACCACATTTTTAAGTCCATCGTCACCCGCGAATTGCTTACCACTCAAAATTTCTTTCAATTTCCCAATCAAATGACAGTCGGAAGGAGCTATGTTTGGACCGTTTGGTGGGTGATCGTAAATTTCCCATTCAAATGTTCTCAGTAAATCTCGTGTCGGACCCGCAACATGCGGACGTGTATTATCGTGCAGCAGGACGACGCCGTCGGTCAGCCGCCCACGTCGCCGATTTTGAATGGCGCGCAGTTACTTATGTAGAGTTTTACAGTCGGCTTCTGAATTTATAGTCGTTCCACGTGCCATGAAATCAATCAACAGTCCAAACCAGTCCCAAAAGCCTGTGGCCGTCCTTTAGTTTGATTCCAAATGGCTGTGGTTTCACCTTTGTTGGTCAGGTCGGTGATTGAGGATGACGCCATTCACTTGACTGCCGTTTCTTCTCTGGGTGTAATACGAAATTCATGTTTCATTGCCGGTAACAATTGAATTAAGGAACTCATCACCTTTTTCTCTGTACCATGTAAAAAATTCCAAAGCAGATCCCATTCGGATTTTTTTGTGACGTTCTGTTAAGACGTGCGGCACCCAACGTGCACAATCCTCTCTGAAGTCTAAATGGTCATAGAACAAAGCGTTTAACAACAGCTCTAGAAATAACTGGAAAAAGAAGGGCCAGGTCGGAAATCGTTGAGCGACGATCTTTTCTGATTTCATCATTGACGCGTTTCAACAAGTCCTCGGTGATTATCGAGGGCCTCTCCGAACGTTCTTCATCATGCATATTAATTCTGTTAGTTGTAAACCTTTCACACCATTTTCGGATGTCTCTTTCATTCACTACATATCACTGCATTATTGAATACCTGGCAGGTATATAAGAAAAATCGATGTTCCCACTGACTATAATAGTCAGCGGGAACATCGATTTTTCTATTCATTTCATAACGTAATAATTCACACGTAATCAAAGACACTACAACGCGATAACTTACAGACAACAACGCAGTGTGTACATTACTAGCGTGGCCATGAACGACACAGGTTCGCCAACCATTTGGAGAAAAATTTCCAAGCGGTGTTTACGTTAGAGATATCCCTCGTAAATAATAATTCTTTTATAAACCTAAATTTTTCGCTTGTGTAACGAATTCTCTTAAATGTGTATTCAAATATTTATCAATTAATACTTAAAAAAATTTTGTAATTAAGTATCGATTATATTAAAATATTTTCTTCGCATAGTTATATATAAATATTATTTTTACTCATTAATTTTTTATTTTGCAATGCTACTTTGATTATGGGTTTTCTTGGTTGTTCTTGATTCTTCAAATCAATATCTTAAAGTATTTTTATTTTTTTATTTTTATTTAAAAAACTAACGAAATTACATTTAATTATTGAAATATAATTTTGTATTTTATTATCATATATTTTTTTTTCTTAGTATTATGATTAGACAATTTTTTATAGTTTTATATGCAAAAAATGTAAATTTAGTATTTTTTTAAGTGGTCCGTAATAATTTTGTACTTCTATTTACTCGATCTTATTCCATTATCTTAAGAAGATATAAATAAAGGTCACTGAACTTAAAATACTATATGTATGTTATCTAGCCAGTGCCGTTCAAACGTTTTAACAGAAAGAGAAATTGCACTCTTCATTTCTGTCCGTGTTGTTCATCACATCTGTCCGTGCGTGAATTTTCAAAGAAGATAACTGGTTATAAGAGTGGAAAGAGGAAGAAGTCAAGTAAGAATGGAAAGCGTAATTGGACGGCTGGTGGTGGTTGAATGTCGCACATTGTATATATTTAATAGCGTTTCTGCTGAGTGAACTTAAAAGCGATCTTTGATAAAATATACCGAGAAAGTTGTAGTAATTCTTTTGACTCCGGCAGCTACAATGTTTCATTCAGTGTTATTTGTTGTAGCTATCATTAAAAAAACCTACGCAGTCTTTATAAGATATGGTTTAACTTCGTTAGTTTGTTACTAACGCAGTTGTATTATTGTACTGAAACAAGTTTCTGCATCATATCAAGTGATATAATACTTGTCATTTCATAAATATATCTCTTTGATTTAATTGAATGATATAAGTTACGTCAATTATAAACACTTGTAAAATATGTGTGGTTTTTTTGTCATCCTTCATATGACTGGGTTTAAAAAAGTAATTTTCTTTGGTTTTGCTTTTGAATACTTGTCTTATTAGTATTTAAAATTATCTGTTGTGATTTTTCCAGGAAAAGTTTCATATAGTAGAATTAAAGTATGAATAATCTATTTCTGTACCCGATGAATTATACCTATTTTTAAAAACATTGGTTCTTTCTCGTCTCGTATTCGAACAAATGACAATATTTTAATGCTTTGTTCACACACATGCGCTTTCGTTTTCAACATCATAGCGCACGAAGTGATGCACGAGAGGCATTCAACATTTTACGCCTTTCTCGGCGTTGAACGAAAGCTGTATCGATAAACAAATACGCCGTAGCGTAAGTGGTCCTAATAGTAATATCCAAACTGAATTCAAATAATTTGTTATATTAAAAGAAAATAACAATGCTTTATATATAGTGTACAAAAAAGAATATCAAGGTTTTAAAACTATCAGTAATGAATCACTAATAAAATAAAAGAGTAACTGTTACGTTTTTTCCCTATTGTTGTTCAGTATAGCAAATTTCGTCACGCCGCATACAACCAACTGTATGAGAGGTCGTCCTATACTTTAACCAGCATGTTTAGAGTAATGGAAGCGGCAGCTACTTCAATAATGTGCCTCAAATCGAGGGAAAAGTAGGTAGCGAAGGCACATACGTAAGATCCTTTATAAAAAGCCAAAGGAATAAACTCACATAAAGTCAGATCGGATGACGTTGGAGGCCACCGCAAACAAGTTTTTTCATCGGATCCGTACCGATCGATCCAGTGATCGGTGGAAACGTCATTCGAACAATCCCCTACAGTTATCCCGAGGAGGAGGTACACTATCTGGTTGCTAAATAATATTCTCTATTTAATCTTGCAGTCAAGGAAAGAGCCATGTTCGCATCACATCCAAATAACACCTGTTACGCTTGCTTCAGCGAAAATGAACGGCTCGTAAATTTCCCGTCGGAATTTTTCTCAGAACACATTTAATTTTGGGGATTCCCTTTTGCATTGTTAGTGTTCATGGGGATTCTACGACCTCAGATACGGACTATGTGCGTTAACCTTTCTATTAAGATAGAATATTGATTTATCGCTAAATACAAGACGATCAAAAAGTCGTCATCTTCAAGCTTCAACATATCGATCATGAAGTCGACACGGACAACATATTCCGTAGGCTTCAAAGCCTGTAAACTGCTGTTAACGATACAGGTATATATTTAAGAGTTTCCTTAACACATTCCACACTCTCATCACCGACACTAGTAGTTCGCGGTTAGCCTTCCTTCAGATTTTTAGGATTACAAAGGAAAGATTCCCTAACACATTCAATATTTTCTTCAAAACTCGTTAGTCGTATCGTACTTCTCCTTTTACACAGATATCGGTTAGTTTGAAATTGATTATGCTACAGACGAATCTTTTTGTCATTCTAAAGTTTAAAACTTTCTACGGATCGCACGTTGAACTGTGTAACGCAGATTCATATTTGGCTCGCTGCAAAACACAGAAAGTTTTCTATGCAAGCGTAGCCTGCTAGTGGTGCTGTCTAGCGGAAAGATAGGGAATCAGTCAATCTGTGGTCATGCTCGCAATTAAAACTGTTTTACTCTTTGATTCAACCTTAAATCAACACTGTACACCATTCAAGAAATATAACAAATTAAAACCCCAATATATATTTATTTTACTGCAACCGTCACAATACATGAACAGTTGTAGTAGCCGCTTGCAACACGTCTGTACTTGTAACCAAATGACTGCTGAGTCAGCTGGCGGTCTAGAAGTCTTTAGTTCATATTATACTAGTATTACTTTGCTGGCAGTGTTCACTTGATCGCGTTGCATGTCGTAATGATATTACGTGTGTTTACTTTATTTAGTGTGTACAAGATTAAACAATTTCATATTTGGAATTTAGATGTTAACGTGTGCTAAAGATTACCTGTTTTTTTTATAACAACTCTAAAGTTAATGTTACGTATTTGTCTAATTGTTACCATATAAAAAAGGCTCAAAATATACTAGTTTGAAAGACAGTCATTACGAAGAAATTTTTGTAAGAAATTTTTTATTAATTGTTTTGTCTGAATAAAGGTAATTGATTGAGCAAAGTATGATCTTAATTTAACTCTACGTTTGGAATTTCATCTGTTTATATGTCTGAGATACAATTACAACTAAATTTTTTTTTTTCTGATTTTTAATAAATTTGCTTTAAAATGTCTTATTATACTGAACGATCGGCGAGTGACTTTTCTATATTACTATATATCAAAAACTATTGCAGAAAAAATATAATTTTATCATTAGAACTATAATTTTTTTCCGTAAAATAAATGAAATTGACATTTATCGTTTCCTTTTCATTGGCGTGAAATTAGCAAATTTTTTTTCAGATAAAATTTGATATTCTTATATGTTATTCAACTAACCTTTTTTACTTCCTTGTACGAAGTAAAGGAAGTTTTGCGATTGCGAAAAATTTCGGTTTCCAAATTTCAACGGAAATATCCATTTTGACCATCCCTGAATCTATTTTGATTAGTTTCGACGGGACGTCTGTACGTACGTATGTATCTCGCATAACTCAAAAGCAGTTAGCCGTAGGATGTTGAAATTTTGGATTTAGGACTGCTGTATCATCTAGTTGTGCACCTCACTTTTTTATTGCAATCGACTGAACAACTAAAGTGTCAAAAAAGCCCAAATTCCAAAAACGTTTGGATTTTGGACTTTTTCTTGACTGCAATAATAAGCACTCATCGAGCTTTTCATAAGGGGTACTTTTTCATTGGTTCCAGAGTTACAGCTAAATAAAATTTTAATTAATGACATGTTTGTATTTTAGGGGAAGGTACATCGGTTGAATCCGAAATCATCTCCTTTCTTTTTTTTAACTTTTTTTAAATTTAAATATTTTGATTTATTAATAATTATTAACCTCTCATTGTAAAAAAAAAATTACGATGAATAGTAATTCAATAAAAAACAAAAAAAATATATATGAAAAAATATCAGAAGTTTTTTATGAAATGAAATTTTATGTACTTTTTATTTTAATAAAATGTGTAAATGTAATTTAATAGGCGTACAAGGAAGTCATGTGTTGTCCACATTAAATTTTTATATGACTTGCCGAGTACTGGTTGAATTTAAACGATTTCTAAAACGTTCATGAGTTTTTTTTTTACTAAAAAAAAGCGCATTCTGGGATCTGACGGAAGTTTTACGGTAAATTTTGTATAGTAATCAATACGAATTTGACTACTACAATTAAAAATCAAAATAAATTGATAGAAACGGGTAATTGGCGTAAATTTGAAACTATTTTATGAATTAAAAATAAGATTCTTGTAAAGACAGTTCTTTTGTTTCGTAAAATCTGGTTGAAATGTCATGAATACTTTAAGTCTCGGATTTTGTTTTTCGAATTCGGATTAAACATCGTTAGAGGATTACAGAAATACACGAATGGCTGCGATCGGCGATCGGGTCCACCTCAAAATGGCCGGCAAAATTATAATTTTTGTAATAATCATTACTCAATAACATGTAAGCTATCAAGTTGGTTTAAACGCACTAATGTAAGCTTTACTAAAACAAATAAACATCAGTTTTATAAATCACGTTTAAGACCCTTAAATAACGAAAAAACTAACCTTTTAATAATTGGAAAAAAAATTCCATCTAACAACTAACTATTATTGGTCGACGGGCTATTAAGTGGGCATATAACGGATTTTGAGGTTAGTTGTCAGAAGAAAAACTTATCTCATAATTAAATAGTTATAATAATGGTTAAATTTGATTTTAGGTTCTCAAGAGCATCGTACGGGGCTGATGCTGTAAGCAACGTGCAGCTATAGCGTGATGGCAAAAAATGTAGTCAAATGTAAAATATGCCCGCAACATAAAGTTCTTGCAAAATTGTATACAGTTTGTTAAACATTTGTACAGCTCAATAAACAATTTCACACTGAGACACTACACAGTACTTGTAAAACTTGGAATTTAAATTAGACTTAGTAATTTTCGAAACACCTGAAACACTCCACTAAACATCTGATTGTTTCGTAAGGTGTGATGTCATACGAGAGGCCATGATAGTGTGGAGCGTTTTAGAGGGAAAACTTTGATTTATAATAATGCAAAATACATCGTGTAAATGATCGTTTATGTGTTATATTTGTATCTTAATAAAATAGACAGTGAGGCATAATATAAAGTTTTTCAAAAACAGTCAATTAGCCTATGGTAACAGATTGGAAAGGAACCAACCTCATATAAGGCTATAAATTATGATTAACATCATAATATGTGAGTACTGATTTGATCGGCCACCAAATAATTGTCACGTAACCTAAGAAAACTGTAAAACTTAAAAATAATCCCTCAAAGAGAACATAAAAAATGCAAAAAAAAAGATTTGTATTAGTGGATGTGCTGCTTGATGTAATAATAATAAGTGTTCTGCCCAAAGCCAAGTTTTCACATGGTTGCCCTCCATTCTGCTCGATTCTGTGCCATCCGATTCATTTTATAGTAACTTACTTCCCTTTTTATATTGTCTATCATTTTCATTCGTCTCCGACCTCTTGCCTTGCTTTCCTCCCCGTTACAAATCATTCCAATGCCCTCACCAACAGGCAGTCACGTCTCAGCCAGTGTCCCAACCAACTGCATTTTCTTATTTTTATAATTTCAATAATCGCCCTCTCTTCTCCTACTCTGCGAAGCTCCTCCTCATTCCGAACTCTCTCCGTCCAGCTGATCTTTTCCATTCTCCTCCAAACCCACATTTCAAAGGCCTCCAATCTTCTCTCCTCTCCTTTCCTAATAGTCCATGTCTCTGCCCCATAAAGGGCCACACCCATACAAAACATTTCGCAAGTTTTTTTTCTTTGTTACATTTCTAGTTTGCTACATAGCACTCTCCTCATTTTGCCGAATGCTTCCTTTGCTCTAGCAATTCGTACTTTAACTTCCTGATTACACTTCATATCTTCCTTAATGATGCGCCTCAGGTACTTGAAGGATGCCACATGCTCAACTTTATTTCCCCCAATCCTAATCGTTGCCCCTTTGGTTGATCTGCTAATTATCATGCTTTTTGTCTTCTTTGTATTTATCTTCATCCCATACTCCTCGCAGGTTAGATTTTTTCTTCTCAACATTTCATTCTTCATCTACTCATTCTCTGCCAACACTGCCATGTCATCAGTGAACCTAACGCACTCTGTCCTCCTTCCTCTAATATTTACACCCTTATTCCTTATTACCAGTTAGACTCTTTTCAATTATCGCTTCTAGGTAACAGTTGAACAAAGTCGGTGACATGCAACATTCCTGCCGCACCCCTCTCCCAAGTGTGCTTTTCTCCGATAACTCATTCCCAATCTTTATTTTTACCTTCTGTGACAAGTACAGATTGCTGCTTGATAGCAATTGGTAAAACTTTTCTTCTTTCCTTTAAAAAGTACTTACGGTATTGCTTACATGGTAAGATCATTTTTAGAGTTAAACGTATCATAATCAGTTACATTCAACATCTCTGTTTTATTTTAATTTTCACTTAATTTATTCAATTTTGTTGTAGAACTCTATTTATGAAATTAAGTACTAAATGAACGACATGTTTTCTTTTCGTAGAGTTACTTTATAGTGATTTAAAACTCAGAAAATATTTCTCCAGTAAAAATAACTCAATTATCCCGTTCCCCACTACTCAGAAGCTAGTGTCCCAAATCAGATAATTATTGAGCTATTTTGATAAAATTAAAACAATTTGGAATATATAATTATATTAGAAGTTTACGCTTAATTCTTTCTTTCTTTTAATTAAAAAGTCTGTTTAAAAAACTGTAAGATATTACATTACCTTAAAAAATATGTTCAAAGGATTTTTGTTTAGATAATTATTGTTTATTAATTTGGCATGAATTAAACTTATTTTTAAAGTATTTTTCACTGTTATTTGTGTTTTTATTAAATCTAGAAATTTCGGAATTTAATAAAAATACAGTTACTGATATAAGATTTTTTCGAAATTTATTTTTTATTGAACTTATGTTCAAACATGTTAAATCTTTTTTTTTACGCAGATTTTACTGCTAATGTTGACTATAAATAAAGTTTTTTCATATCATATATTGGGTTTAAGAATATTACACTTAATATTTTTCTGATACTCTTTGGAAAATATAAGGGTGAATATAATTTCGAGTACATTTAGGAAATAGATTTTTTATATATTCATAAATGTAATACATGTACTGAAAGGAATCTTCTGAAAATCAAAGGGATAATATCTAATAACGTGTGCAATATTGTGCATGTACGTATGTGTGCGTTAACGTCTCTTATATGGTGTTGTGTTGTTATGTTCACGTAAGAGAGTGAGAAAGAGAGAGACTGAGAGGGATGAAAAACAAAACGAAAGAAAAGGTTGTAAAATGGAATGAAGAAAGAAAAAAAAAAGTACAAATTTATGGAACATTTGAAAGTACTGATGTGAATCCAATATTGAAACTGTGCATTGTTCTCCTGTTTTTTGTTTTGTTTTTTCGTTATTTTTTTTTCATAATACGTTTTGTACGTCATGTTCTTTTTGTATTTTCATTTCTCGTATATTTGCACTTGCCATTAGAACGTGGTGAGTGTATTTATGCTGAAATTTATTCGGCATAGTATATATTATTAATATAATATTTATGTATTACATACAAATAACTTCTGACCGCGACGGTAAATGCAAGTAACCATGTAGCGCGGACGTGGGGATGCTACATTGGGGATTGTAATACATTTTGTCTTACCATTTTTTGGGCTTTTACTTATCAGCTTACATTGGATTATTTCAATCCATTAATAAATAAGATGGATAGGTCTGACAAAGATTGTTCAATTTTTTTTTCTTTGTTTAAACCTTGGACAAAAATTCGTTGTTTATCGTATATTCCTTCTATATTTTTAATAAAAATGTTTATTTAACTTTTATCAGGATTTAATGAAAATCTAAAAACAACATTGTTGATTAAATAATCTTTACTTATAAATAAATAAGTTTGCTATTAAAAAAATATTGAGGGTGAAGCCGGGGTGGAACGCTAATCTGTATATATATATATATATATATATATACAGATACATGTACTAGCAGATCCGACAGTGCTTTGCTATTGCTAGATTTGAGTATATATAGATTAAATGAAAACAATTGAATGTTTGATAAAACATTAACAAAATGAACATTACGGAACTTCACAAAATTTAACCTTTCTCTTTTTCCCTTTCTCCCTTTTCCCCCTTTCCCCTCTTTCGTGTTCCCCTTTCCCATTTTTCTTAATGTTAACCTATTCATTTCCCCGTTTCCCTTTCCCCATTTTCCCCTTTCCCTTCCTTCCCTCATTTATCTTTTTCTTATTTCCCTCTTCCTCTTTCTTCCTTTCCCTTTTTCTTTTTTCTCCTTTCCCCTTTCTATTCCCTTTTCCCTGTTTTCCCCTTTTTTCTTTAGTCCATTTTCCTTTTTATCTTTTTATTTTTTCACTCTTTCCCTTTTCCGATTTTTCCCTTTCTCCCTTTTTCCCCACGCGTAAATCGGTCCGGTAGTTTTATAGTCCATAGCGGACATACATATCGGAAACATTGAAATGGAATCGTAAAGTATTTAGGGTGTGTTGCTTTTACGTTTAACAGATAGCACTGTTTTTCAAAAAAAGCATGTTTTACCTGTCACAGGTGTGACATCTTAGGTATATAAAATCACGCGCGTATTCAAATGCAACGTTGTGTCAAAATTTCAAAGCATTCAGTGAAGAATTTTCGGAGATTTAAGATTTTAAATAAACGAACATTTACATTTTTATTTATATTAATTTATATAAAACATGTCCTGACTGACTGATAATCAACGCCCAGCAAAAACTACTGATGATAAATGGTTGAAAATTTGTATATACGTTCTTCCTACGGTGTAAGTACATGCTAAAAAAATATTTTTTTTGAAATTCCTAGTTTGAAGGGCTAAAATGAGGTAAAATAAAAATTTACTTTTTTTTTATTTCTCGACAACAAATGAAGATATCAAATTGATTTTCGATGAGTATAATCTTCATGTGAACAACACAAAACCTTTTTGTAGATGTTCTGAAATTCGAAATCGAAAGGGGTTGATTTTTTCCGTTTTATGCTACCGCTACTGAATTTTATAAAGTTTGATAACATTGTGATGATAATTTATGTTTTTTATTCTGATAATGTATTATCAGAATACATCAAGCCGAGACGGGAAATGCTAGTTTCCTTATGTTTTAAGTTAAACGTTGATGAAACAAATTATTTATTTATTATTTGTGTGTGTGTGTGTGTGTGTGTGTGTGTGTGTGTGTGTTACTGATTCTGTTAAACACATGAGTATATCTTAATAATAATCAAAGCCATTAAATACCATTTCGTTAAATACCTTTAAAAATTAAATTCATTTTAAATACCTTTTACAATTAAAATAAATCTGTTTAGACACCACATGACTTCCTTGTACGCTTATTAAATTACATATACACATTTTTTTTACAATCAGAGTTTAATAATTATTAAAACATCAATATATTTAAATTAAAAAAAATTTAAAAAAACGAAAGAGTAAATGAAGTTGGATTTGAACCGATTTGTGCCTTCCCCTTGTACAATCCATATTTCATTAATTAAAAATTACTTGGCTATAACTCTGGAACTAATGAAAATAAGTACCACTTATGATATATCGTTGTAAAGCTCTCAACGAGACCTGATTACTGCAGTTAATAAAAAATCCAAAATCTAAATTGTTTTGGATTTTGGGCTTTTTTGGACACTTTTCGGCCAGTCGATTGCAATCAAAGGGGTTGGTGCATAACTAGATGATAAAACAATCCTAAATCAAAAATTTCAACATTCTACGACTAATCGTTTTTGAGTTATGCGAGTTACGTATGTACGTACAAACGTCACGTCGAAACTAGTTAAAGTGGATTCAGGGATGGTCAAAATGTGTATTTCCGTTGAAATCAAAAACCAAAATTTTTCGCGACACAATACTTCCTTTACTTCTTACCAGGAAATGAAGATCATTTATTCACTTATAAATAAAATTCGTGAATACGAAGTTTTTTTTAATACTTGTTTTGACCACCTTGCTAAACAATACTTTATGAATAAGTATCTATAATTTTCATTACCGTGTTAAGTAATGATTTATATGCTTCGGTAATAATATACGTAAAGATTTTTTTAATGTTTTTATTTCTTTTTGTAATATACTTGTTTTTTGTGTTTGTTAAAGGTGAGTTTTGCTTCGTTTTTGTAGTCTTTCACCAATTTTCTGTACGGGTAAGCTAATTTATTTTATTCAGATAATTATTTACTTATTTAAAAAATTTGTTTTCTAGTGAACTCTTTTTAACTATTTCTTTACATTTTTCGGAGTGAATCTGATTGCTCAAATACGAAATGTATGTAGTTTTTTTTCTTGTTATAGAAAACAATTACGAATTTTAATATTAATAAAATATATATATATATATATATATATATATATATATATATTTATTTATTTATTTATTTATATATGTGTGGGTGTGTGTATATTCTAATCTTAAAATCTCTGGAAAAGTATCTAATATTATTGTAATGTGATAAAGTATTATCATCAATGATTATCTGCCTTTAAACAGGTCCCTTTTTCTATTTCCGTCTCCACTCTTTTCTATTCTCAGTTAAACCTGTAACATCATGATAGTTCCAATTTCCTTTAACTTGTAGATCTATAATTTTTACTATTTACGGGCCTCTGTTTTTTATATATGTTTTACTAACCCTTTTAGCAGTTCTTATCTCATAATCAGTTAATCAGTTCTCTCCTGATTTCTCCCAGCCTATTATCTTTCCTTTTATGGTTTATTCTGAATAAGCTTGTATTCTCCTCCATTCTCCTTTTTATCATTAATTTCTCGTTTAGTCTCCTCCGATTTCCTTTACGCTCGATTTCAAATTCCTCCAGCCTTTTTTTTTCTCTTTTTCTTACAGTCTGTGTTACACACCCGTTTAGAAGTGCACTTTAAAAAATGCTTCTTCGATTCTTAACTCTATCCTACTATACATAAGTCTTTCTTTCTTTTACATGCCTTCTTTTCTTTAGCCTTTTGTTTTTATTTATTTTTCACATTTCCAATCTTCTGTTAACATCGTACCTAAGTATCTCTACTGTTTTATTCTTAACGTCTCTCCTGTTTTGTCCAGATATTGAATGGCCTATTGTTTCCTATCCTCATTCACTTTCATTCCGCGAACTGTTTATAGCGTCTTTTAATTTTTAAATCATCTACTGAATACCCTGTGCTTTATTTTCTAAAAAATTAAAAATATATAATCGGTGAATCTTGTATAATCTGCCCTCTTTCCTTCTACAATCATTCCTTATCATTTTCCTCAGAATTTATCGTATTTTCATTATAAGTATAAAACAAGATCAGTAATATGCTGCATTCTTATCTTACTCCTCTTTCTAGGTCAAACCACTCTACTTGAGTACCCGTTTTTTTTACCGTTTTCTGATTCATGCCCAACTCTTTTAAATTAATTTTTTATCTTTATAATCTGATTTTTTTTAACATAATATTGCTATTAATTTATCCAATTTTAAATGTGGAATAGTTTTCAGTTTTAAAATTGTTTGAAGCATTTGTGTATACTACTTTAAACGGTATGGAGATGAAATAAAAGGATCGTTATGAAATAAGAAAAGAAAAGTTAAGACCGGGTTCAAATCCCGGTCAGACATGGCATTTTTCGTATGCTACAAAATTCCATTTCCACATTCCTTCGGAAAAGCCTCAGGCTTATGTATGGAATTAATATTCCGGCAAAAAATAAATAATGATTAAAGATACAAAAAATTTTATGAATTATCTTATTACGAGATTTACTTAAAAAAAAAAAAAATTAATAAGCCGATGATATATATATATATATATATATGGCGGAAAAAATTAATATTATTTCATAAATCTGGGTGGGCCCGTTGTTAAAACTCCTTTTTTTATTTATTTTTTTAATATATCGATAACTTTATACTAACATCTTTAGAATCACAGGTAAGATTTAAGTATAACTCGATCTTCGGTTATACGTCATCAGTTTATTGATCCCGTTTATTATTATTATAAATTTTTTTTTTAATAAAAATATTATTTTATTTAAACAATATTAACTTTTAAAAATTAATATAAATAGTATTATATGCTTATGTTGGTAACAAATGAAATATGTAACTTTTATAAATATATATCATACACACACATACCCGCATAGATGATATTTATATATTATTTTTTTATTTTTATATTATAAGATACGCCTTTGTTCATCTTTAGATAGAAAGTTATATTCTAACATTTCCGTTATACGTTGCATATTATTGATTATGTTAAATTATTCAGGGAATAATTTTTTTTTATTTTCCCTACCCTTGTACAACTCTTCCTATTATATACTAGTCATTCATTCAATTGTTAAATAGAAAGATGGAAGGAAAGATGGGGCAAAGCTTTATATTTTACATTGCAGGATACACTCGTCTCATATGATGGACAACATTACTCGTGTCTCTCTATTATGTGCAAATTACAAAATTTAAATATATAGAACATAAAGTATGTACTCTATATGTATACATACGTGAACAACAAGATATATGTGTCCGACCGGTCCGCACCCTAGCGGTAGGAAGTGTTACTATATATATATATGTGTGTTTATAAATAATTAATGTCTATTTTCACGTCATACCGTTATTATAATTCCCATTATTCTTTTATTCTGCTTTCTCACATCCTTTAGTTTTTGTTTCCTGTCTCTGATACATTTTTCCATTCCGGGCGATCTCAAAACATTCATTTCATCAAATGAAAGAAAGTTTTGTTTTATTAGCCGTTATTTTTTTTCCCTTATTCCTGTCATTTATTTGAATCGTTTTACCTAAAGTCGACAAAATTATTCACAAGAAGTGTACTGTGGATTAATTTCAGTTCATTTTTAATAATAGGACAATAAATTGATTTTATATATTTTAAAAATAATAAACACTGATAATAAAAAATAATTTTTTATTTTTATTATTTGGTGCCAAAACATCTAATACAAAAATTTAGTAATTCTTCAAAAACATTCCCAAGTACCAGTTACCTTTTGAAGAACCTAGATGTTGAAGTAATTTTTGCTTTTGTAATTGAGCGGAATGTACTGCTGCATACAAGCAGTCCATAGAAATGTAAATGGTAGTCAGCGCTATAAGCCATATTTTCACTCTATTCACAGGGATTGGTCGTTCTGATAATTAACATCATTACTTTCAGTGAAAGTGTATAATTTATTGCGGTTATATTTCGTTTGTTTCACACATGCAATACAGAAATTGGAAACGCTGAGAGAAATAGTGTAAATTAATAAATAGTATATTTATTTCATTTGTACGAAATAATTTTCACTGTTTTCCCTTGGTAGGGAAAGAAAAATAAATTGATTTTAAAATGATAAATAATTACACAAAATCGGAAGAAAAAATCAATGTTTGTTTATATACAAATTGACCGCATTAGGAATTTTGTCGAAAACAATGATTATTAATTAAAGTACACTGTAACATTCTGATTTTGTTTAAACAAATGGGATTTCGAATGATAGGTAGTATTGTTTTATAGAGAGAGTATGTATTTGACAGTATTGGGTACGTGCTTTTATATGAAGTTAAAATTAGCGAACCAAAATAATACGCATAAAATTGGAGATAAACCAAAATGAGATTAAAACCGTGACAAGAGAGACTAACCACGTGGCGTACCGCGACTATATGATAAAATTAGGTAAAAACGTATTAAAACATTTGAAAGCATTTCAGTTCTACGCATATTTGTAGTAATATGTGTATATCTTTATAATATATGTATAGAACGGCGGTACATTCGTGTAATTAATGGACTTGAGGCCAGTTAGGTAGAGAAGGGAATAGTGGAGAGGAGTCGTGATGAGATGAGGTTTGGGGGTCGAAATGGACAGACTTGAATGAGAACGGGGCGAGGGAGAGAGGGATGTTGTGAAGGTTGTCGGGTATGAGGGAATGTTTATGGCTTATCCAGCTTTCTACCCCTTTTATCAGCAAATACCTCCATGGCAACTGCCAATTAGCCAACCGGCTCGTGCTTGCGCTTACGCGTCTTTGTAGTCATGCTTTTTTTAAAACTGTCCCCCTCTTTGTAGTATAATACTATATATATATATATATATATATATATATATACTGTTGTAGACCTACCACAAAATTCTGCGAATTTCATCACATTATGTATCACATCGCAGTTTATGAATTAATTTTATTGTAAAAAAGAGTTTTACGGTTAAGTAATTTAAAAAAGAAAATCGTATTTTATTTATCTACTTATTTTTTTGTTTAGTTTAATGTAAATAAAAAATCAATGCATATTTTGGATAATCTTTATAAACCGTATAATTGACGAAATCGAGTTTACGGATCTACTCGAAAGATAGGCTGTATCATCAAATGATTACTGATTAAATTTAGCTAAATTCTGAACCAAGACAATAGCGGCTGAAAAATCTAATATTATTTGATATTCATCAAGTGGAGTTTTGGATAAAAGTACCCTGCTATGAAAGAGGGTTTAAATAATAAACATATCATTACGCTACGTAAAAATATAGGATATAATATTCGTCTAGAATAATTATAAAATAAAAATATATTTATCATTTTATAAAATTATCATCAGAATATGAACTTAAGTAATTTTTTTTTCTAATATGTACATTGCAATCAGTCAACTTTTTCATTTTCCTGTTTAGCCTCCAAGAATTACCGTTCAGGTATTACTTCAGAGGATGAATGAGGATGATATGTATGAGTGTAAATGAAGTGTAGCCTTGTACAGTCTCAGTTCGACCATTCCTGAGATGTGTAGTTAATTGAAACCCAACCACCAAAGAACACCGGTATCTACAGTCTAGTATTTAAATCCGTATAAAAGTAACTGTATTTACTAGGACATGAACGCTGGAACTTTTGACTTCCAAATTAGCTGATTTGGGAACACGCGTTCACCACTAGACCAACCCGTTGGGTTTGCAATCTGTCAACTAGTGAACAATAAACAATCCACCTCCCACAGCCCATTGAGATGATGAGTATGTTATGTAAAAGAGATATAATCTTCTACAGAAACAAGCTCCTGAGACAAGAAACAAGCTTCTGAGGTGTGGTTAATTGAATCCCAATCACCAAAGTACACCAGTATCCACTGTCTAGTATTCAAATCTGTATAAAAATAATTAACTTTTACTAAAATTTGAACCTCAGAAAAAGTTCCGAAAATCAGCAGTTAAACAACTGATTTTCGACGACTTAACCAATAGACCAGCTTGGTGGGTTAAATAAATTAAATAAATTTTGAGTTTATTTAATAAAATTATCTTTAATAATGAAAATACTTCTTTAATTAAAAAAAAAGAACGATGTTAAAAACAGTTGGAATTTTATACAATGAAACCATAACCGCTCTCAAAATTAATATTATTTAACTCATAACACAAATTAAATTTGTATTTTAAAACTAAACTTCCAATAAACAATATTAATCATTAATTTTTTAATTCGGTTGGGTTTTTTAAAATTATTTTATTTCACCATGTTTAGTTTTATTTAAAATATAGATAACACTACAAAGAGGACAGCCAGTATAAAAACAGCTTTTCTCTAGAAATGAAAAATGAAAAATCAGTATTTCAATAAAAAAATAAAAGAAACACGGACAGATAAATAATCTTAAGATTACTTAATGTAAGATAAGATTCTGTTATGAATAGGGGAATACTTATTTATCTTTTTTTTTTACCTTAATTTTTAAATAATTTTGTTGATCTTGCACACATATAAATTTTATTATCAAGTTACACTCATACATCATTTGGGATTATGTATCATTTCATGGGTTTTCTTATAATCCACATTAATTAGTATTAGTCAGTGATGACAAAAAAAAACTGATACCTTCGAATCGACTATGTGTATAATTTTAAAACTTTCCACTTATATTATCTGTGAGGAAAAAATTGTAAAGGGGACATCCAGAGAAACTTTCCTATAAAAAAAACCAATCACCGTTGGGTGTTTTGTAAAGCTTTAACGTACAGAAATGTCTAATTGAGAGCTTCCGTTTTTGAAATACGTTTTGAAAATGGTTACTGAGAAAAATCAAATGAAAACTTAATTTGTTATAAATTAAAAATATATTTGCATGCATTCTTTCTGATTTTAAAGAATTTTTTGAATTTTTTTGTTTAAAATTTAAACAACCGTTTCCTAAAATTTAAAAGAAGTTAGCATGGATAAAATCCAAGTATAGAAATCTTACGGTTTTCTAATATTTCTATTTTTCTATTTTTTTTTTTTTTTTTTTTTGGTGGGTGGGTGCTTTATCTTTTGTAAAAGATTATTTTGTTTACCATTCCGTTTTTTTTTAATTTTATTATAATTATTTTTAAATATACCAGTTTAATTAAAAAAATTTCACGTTAAATAACTTAAATGTGAATGAAATTTCAAAATCATATTTTTAAGGATAATCTCTAACTCAAAATGGATTATATTTTTAAGCTTACAATAATGGTTCATTATTGTCATTTAAATCTTAATTCTATTTTGAATTCATATTTTACATTTGAAAGTAAAATAAGTACTGTAATATTTTTTTTACGTCATGTATGTCATTTTTTTCTTAATTTTTCTGTTTTTATCAAAAGCTAAAAATGAGATTGATTTTTACGGTTATTATTTTTTTTATTTTTATTTTGACAGAATTTTTTTTTGTTATAAATAATTTTATATATTTTATGTAAGTACAGTACTTCTAAAATTGTTAAAAATATAGTAAACTTTATTGAACATGAAAAAACAACAGTGAAACATCTAACAAGACTTTCCCGAATTTTTTTTTTTGAAGTTTCAGGGGCATCGACTGCTGTGGTTATTATCCCCTTTTTATATCAGAAAATATAAAAACACATTTTAACACATCAAAACACCTCTTAAAAACACATGCGACATAGTCAATAGACTTATCTTGTCATAACAGATCATCCCCAAATAGACTTGTCAAAGTTATCTAAAAACCATTTCAAATTTTTTTTTTAATTCCGAGTTTAAAACGGAGTATCCATTTTGGATACTCCAAATGGATGACTAAAATGGAGTAAAAATGAAATTTACTAATTCTTTTTAATTTCTCGGGTAATAAATTTTTTAATTTCTCTGTATTTAAAAGTCAGTTTTTTGAATTTTTTTTAAATTCCGTGTAGAAAGGGTTAAAATGAATTTTTGAATTTTTTTTTAAACCAAGATATTTTTATTTAATTTCTCGTTATAAATGAAGATATCAACCTGATTTTTTGTGTGTAATCATCATTTAAACAATTAAAAACCAATTTCTATATTTTTTAAATTCGACCTTGAAAGGAATGAAGTAAGGTAAAAAACATTTTGAACAATGATTGCAAATTTTTTCCATTTCCGACTATACTAAACTCGATTTGGACTTGCAAATATCTTCAGATAAATATCTAAAAACCATTTTCGAGTTTTTTTTAATTTCGATTTTTTAAGAGCTGTGACAGTGTGGTGCAGCTTAACCAACTTAGCCACTGCCACTGTTACTTATGTGCGACGCGACGGGCTGCATCTGCCTCCATTTACTTGACTAAAAAACATAAAATAAACGAAAATTGACCGCACGGGAAGTTATATCGTGGGCGAAGCCGGGACAGGGATGTTTGTACATATATTATTAAACACTTTTATATTATTTATACATTTTTTTTTTTTTGTATGAATGAAGCTGTACGAAAAGAAGGATGATTCATGAAAATTAAATATTTCTTATGAATTGTAACTATTAAGGACGTAGAATTATTTTTCCTTTTGCTACATGAACTCATTAAAAAAACGTAATAGATTTATTGACTTCATTTATATATAAGTAAAATGAAATTCAACCTTACCAAAAAATCGTCCGCGTTCTCTTTTCTAGTACTTTCGGTATTCGACCAGGAAAAGTTACTCTTCAATTTGAAATCATTAGAATTAAATTATATAGAATGTAATACAAAACTAGAAAATAATAATAGTTCTGTGCTAGAAAAGAGAACGCGGACGAATTATTGGTAAGGTTGAATTTCATTTTTTTATATATAAATAAAAATCTTTTGCCACGCCGGAAGGCGGAGGTAGATTTCACGGTGCTAAGTAGGGGATAAAAAAGATTTCAACCTTAAAGTTAAGAAAAACTTCAAATTTACTCAATACGAAAATGGTTGCGTGTGAAAAAATTTTCACATGTTTAGCATGCAAGCCTTCTTACAATTCCAGCAACATTTTGGTGACCAACCCTTACGGCAAGGGATGCCTTGCCGTAAGGGTTAGTCATATCAAAAATTGTTTTAAACTAAAGTTTTAGGTAATGTTTAGAGGACTAACGAACACTTTAAACAGATTCGATACTATGCTTATTAAGGGAGGTATGATTTTTTTTGTCTTCAAAACCCCATTTTTTCCACCCCCTGGGTCAATGGTTGGTGATATCAAAAAACTTTACTTCCATAAGTTTTAGGTCCAATAAACAATACTAGACAAAGTTTAAACAAATTCGATATTTTACTTAATAAGAAAATTATAGCGATTTTTATTTTTTCGAAAAGGCTCCCCACTTCCAACCCCATGGTCTGATTTTTGCAGTTAACGAACTCGACCTAGATTTTGGGACGAGTTCTTTTTAAGGAACAATATGAAAGTGATTGGTACATATTACGGCAGTTATCGTGTCCATAAGAAAGTAAAATATATATAAACTTTTGAGCTGACGGTGGTTTTTTGATGTGAAACGCGAAGATATGTCGAAATTTTCCGTAAGTCGAATCATAATACCAATGCAATAGGGGGCTTTCTTACGAAATCTACGTAATATTATATACCAACTGTGCCATGCTTAAGTAACTTAACTTATTGATTTCACTTTCATTTGATTTATAACTTGGAATTAATAAATGGATTTATTGTATTACAATTGTTAATTTGATGTTACAAATTTAACAAAATTATTTTTTTAGTTCATATTAAGTAATTATTAACCGGAAATTAATTTTAGATTTAATTAAGTATCTAATCAAGAAAGTAACAAAACATTTTGAAATCTCTTTGTTTCAAAGCATTATACAAAATTAACATTTCGTAGATAAAGATGTTTTCTTTTTTTTAATAAAGTAATTGCTTCGAGTAAAACACGGTTGTACAATAACTTGGAAGAAGAACTCCTGTTAAAAGTTAGATATTTCTACAATTATCAACGTAGCACCAAAAGAGTTAAAAGTCGTGGGGTGATGTCGCTTTCCGTTGAACGTTAGAATGAAAGTTTTAATTAGTGTACATTATCTGCATGATATCTCGATTAAAATGCCAGACATCACATCACGACGTGACATTATACTTTTTGTATTTTTTTTGTTTTGTTTTTAAATGTTGTTGGTTGTACATGTATCATGAATAATATTGCTATTCAACCTTGTAGCCTTTTAATTTTTCATGCATAACTTATATGCAGTAGAAGTTTTTTTTTAAATGTAAATTTCTTATAATGAAAATAATGAAATTCATATTGTACCGAGTTAAATTGAGATTATTGTTAAAACTCAGGGGAAAAATCAGTTTTTTAATTGAAGGATAGCGATGAAAAATCAAAATTATACTGAACAATATTATGTATGGAGTTTTTTCGATAGAATTTATTTATAGCCATCAGGAAGTTTTTGATTTTTTTTTATTCTGTTTAATTTTCCAATAAGGTATTGCATTGTTGAGGTTCGTGAATTTCTTCTCAGATTCATGTTAAGATTTATGAATAACCGGCAAATAAAAACCGAAGCATAGAAATCCACAGGTTGATATATCCTCAGAGTCATCAAATTTACAACCATCAGTCCCTTAAACGTTTACATGGTTTCTAGATTAAACCTAAACAATATTATTGGTAAATAAGATCAAGAATAAATCAGTAAGGGATTATCTATCCGCAGAACTATACAGACAACCCTAACCGAAGAAGTTGTTCAAGATTCTTTCAGATAATTGATGACAATCCCGTTCACATTTCCTAAAAAAATTCGAAGCACCTTTTCCCAGAATAACAACACGATATTGGTCAAAAAATTACTAAATATAGCTTTTCCTATAGATATTATAGAGCCACCCGAGATGTGTCAGACTTCTCTTAATAAAATTCTCGTACTTTTATGAATTTTGTCTTATGGAAGAATAGCTGAATTTTAAATCGTATTGCTATTTCCCCACTGGAAGGACTAACAACTGGACATTGATTACAATATCTTAATAAATGTGAAATCAACAATTATAGTTCTTCGGTAACGTGAGCTTTGATGTACAATACAAAAAACTATTCGTTATTAGGATTTGAACCTTGGTCCTACATTATCACAGAATGGTTAATCAGCGATAATGTTAACCATTGATTTATAAATTGGGAGGATCTATGGTAATTTCGAGGCGCTAGAAGATTCAAGAACTAATGCGTTATTAGGAGTGATTGCAATATCTTTAATCTTAATACAACTTTTATAAAAAGTGGAGAACTTGATGTTAAAATAAATTTAGTTATAGATAACACAAAATAGATTAAATGGTAATAGTAATATAAAAATAAGAGCATTCTCAGTTTGCAGTATGATTGTTATATGGTTTTCAAGTTAACGTTCCGCTTTCGACTGAAAGTTTCTAAGACGATATTACATACGTGGTTTTTAACCAACATTTTTTTTTTTTTAAACACAAGTTGAAATGTTTCAGTTAATTAGTAATGATTTTTTACTTAGTAATAATTTTCGTGGCAGAGTGGTAGTAACCTCTCTGCCTTTCATCCGGAGGTTCCGGGTTCAATTCCCAATCAGAATTTTTTCACCTGCTGCAAATATTTTTATCATCAACCATTAGCAGTTATTGGCTAGGATGTTGCCAGTTTTATAAAAGTCAATAAATATATTTTTATTTTATCATTGTTGTTTCTTTCTTATACTAATTCCTCAGTATTTACTAATAAATATTTAACATTCGGAATGTTTATCTAATTTAAGATATTAATTAAAATTTTTCAACATTTTTTATTGTTTTTATTTTCATAATCGTAATTAAATTAACAGTTGATGTTCAGCTTCCAGTTATCATACATCTCTATTAAAATCAACTTTTCAGGTAAACGAATATTTACGATCCAAATATGCATACAAATAATAATTAAATAAATAAAAAGTAATAATTAATTAATATTAAGTAAATATTAAATTCTTCAATAATTTGTAAAAATGACCATATAGGCTTACATATGCACGTAGGATTTCTGATCCCTTAAACGAGTATGATTCTATATCATCTTTTTATGCCCATATTGAATATAACGTAATATGTAATAATATGTAATAATACGTAATAATATGTAATAATACGTAATAATACGTAATATAATATGTAATAATAATTGATTGATAAATTGTTTGATTTTTCTGAATAAAAGCTCTGATTCTTTTTTCTTTTTTAAGAAAAGAAAGTTTTCATCATTTGGAAAACCTACGATGATATATTTATTTTATATTTAAAATTATTTTAATGAAGTAATAGCCAAATATTATTAAACACGTATATACTTATGTATAATTTAATTGCATTTACTTCATATTTGTTGCTGTTGATTTTTTGCGTTTTTTTTTTGTTTTTTTTTTTTTTTTTTTAATTACGTTAACTGAAGAAGTATCTGTATTTTATAAATTGGTTTTTCTTTTCAAGTTCATTTATTTTAGATAAACGAGTACCGTAGAGTAAACAAGTTAAGAAAAGAAGTCCTCAGGCATAGTTGGTGGTTAGTAACTTAAACTTACTTGTTAGTTGTTAACTAACAAGTCAAGTTATTTCTCGGTTACTCTTAGATTAATTTAACTTCTTATATTGAATTATTCCGTGTCATTTATACAAAGAAAATTTATTAGTATTGTAATAAATATTTTTGAGTTAAGTTTATTGAAATATATTTTATTATTGTATATTTTTAATTAATAACAGGATTTATATTTTTTGAACAGAAAAAATATTTTTACATCAAAAATTTGTAACTGGATTTAAATCGTAATATACTTGTAAAATATTTTTAAGAGTTATTTTTTAATATTTTTATGACATTTATTTTTTTTTTATGGAATATTTATAAGTCTACTATTCATAAAGAATTAAAGATTTTTTTTAAGCTCTCGTCTAATATTCTAATATTTTTGTTAATCTTATAATACATTCTAGTAAACGGAACTTATTGATAACTTCAAAAAAAAATTTATTTATAAATGACAACTGATTTTTTTTTTTAAATTATTTTAATCAACAATTACATATATTGTATCTTGTCCCCGGCTAAAATAGTTATTTTTCAGAAATAAAAAAAAAGGTTTCTTTAAATCCTTATTGTATGAATTTTTAGCTTAACAACTGGATTTAAAGCTGGAATATCGGAATTTAAAAAATATATTCCCAAATTTGATGACTTGTGAAAAAAGAAAACTTATTTTCAAAAAAAAAATTATTATTTTATAATTTTTTTTAAATTTAATCGGTTCATTTTGGTTTTTTAGAGAAAATATTTTTCTTACGATTCTTTTAGCAACTCCAATATATATAACTTTTAATGATTCTCTGTTAAAAATAAATAAATTAAAAATTCTTGGTTTTTCTGTCTGTCGTGGATTTTAATTACTTGTACATTTTGTATATATAAATTTATGTATGTGTAATTCTAAAAACCCATATGTATAAAAGTGTTAATAAAGTAAGGTTTACTATTAAATAGCGACCATCGAACGTACGGAAAAGGAATTTAGAAAATGTTCATACCTTGAAATGATCTATTTTTTGTATGAGATCATGACGCACGTAACCCCCCATAGGGTGGGTGGGGCAACTCAAAAAGTATAAATGAAAATTTTAGGTTTGTGACATCATTTTAAAGTACATCTCAACTAGTGTTGTCGTACCGAAAGATAGTTCGTTTTGAGGTAAAATTATTTGTTAAATTTTATTTTTTGTGTTAATCTCTTGAGCTGTTATTTAAAAATTACTCACTGGAGACTTTTTTTAAGAGTAGCTGTGAAAAATATTAAATGGCTGCCTATTTAGTTAGGGTTGAAAAACCTACTGTTTTTTACCTCAAGTTTTTTTTCAACGCTCTTTAAAATGATGTGACTTAACCCTAACCTTTTCATTTAAATTTTTTGAGTTGTCCCCAAGAGAGCCCCTTGGAGACTTGCGATAGATTGGTATCATACAAAAAATTGATCCTTTTGATTTAGAAACATATGCTAAATTTTTGTTATGTATTACGTTTGAAAAATGATTTAAGGGTTCCCGTATTTTGTTATAACGGATATATAAAATTATAGTGTGTATCAGTAATTTTAATGCGTTTCTGTCATTTGTACCGTTCATATAAACATAGTACTTAATGGCTCGATTGTGTCTTATTTTTTACACGATTCTATTCTGATAATTTTGATAATATTTTTTAACCAGACTGTACTTGTTCAGTAAAATCATGATAGTAATCATGAATATATAGTATCGTATATATATATATATATCTTTTATAACAGCAGCTGACTGTTGTTTGTGTGGAAGTATGGGTGAATGGAACGATATAACTAGTACAAGTGTACCATAGTGAGTGCGTGTGTTTCATCAGTTTTTTGATCTGAGCCACACACGTGTTGTGTAGTCATAGTAACGGCTTTCCTTCTCTTTTAATACTGTCCCTTTTAATAATTCTTCCCCTCTACAAATAATACAGTATACACAAATACACTGTTTACATCCGTTAGGCCTATCCTACAAAGCGGAGAATTATTAGGAGAGAGGTTTTTTGATTACTCTACTAACTTATTATATGTAATTTTATTAAATGTTTTATTGCTTTCGTGGTTGTTTTTTTTTTTTTAATATGATTTAACAGCGTTTAATTTATTTCTTTATCGTAATAAATTAACTGTTTATAGGTTACGTTATTCTATTACTTTATTTTATTGCTAATCACGTTTATTACCGTTTAATGGTCATCTGAAGAAAATTTTTTTATTACGATTTATTTTTTCTAACCTTAATTAAATCGTTTATGTATAAATGTCAATTCTTTAATCACTTCATCGTCGCTAATTAGATGCTTTTGATTGGATTGATGCTGTTGAAATCAGATTGAATTGATGGAGAATCAAATAAAAATTAATTTTAACTTTGATTTAATTACTTAAGTATTTTATAAATTATTGGGATTTAATTGATGATAGTATATGGTGGTCTATCTGAGACTGAAAATACCAATTCCGTTTGAAATTTATTACCAGCTTTACTAAAATTTAAAAATTACAACTACAAAAAATTCATAATTCACAAACCGTTTTATTCCTTTATTTTTACTTTCCTGCCGAATTTTTCGCAACTCTTTACTTTTTCGGGTCAAACTATATTACATCTAATCATAAAATAAACATATGGATGTGTGTGCGTACGTATGTAAGTTTCTCAGGATTGATCGAACCGATTTTTTTTAAATTTTGCTCAAATATTTTTATATATGAAGTATTGTTCTTATTAGTTTTTTTTTTGTCAATATTGTTTAAGGTGGTTAAATTTACGATGCAGACATAAATAATCAAAAAAAAATGTTTTTCAAAAAATCAAGCTTACCTCTTAAAATAGAAATACATATATATTTTTTCTTTTAATTTATCTACCTTTGATGTAAATATTTTTTTAAACTGTTTGAAAGTTTATACTTAGTATATCTGTCAAGAAATGTCTACAGATTGTAGACGTACTTTTAAAATTTTAGACTTATTCCGTTTTTATTTAGCTTTAACTGTTTAATTTTTGTTAAAAATAAAATTGTATTTTTCTTCATCCCTTAAATGGTTATTAAAGTTAAAGTAGCTTTGGCACGGATATTATATTCCGGACCCAAAATGAGAAGCAACTGTTTTCATTACTTTCTTAAAAGTTATACTTTATTTTTTCAATATTTTAAAATAATTTTCTTTTAGACTATTTTAAAACAAAAAATCACTTTATAAATAAATTTTCCCCACAGAGAAAGAAAGCTCCTAAAATCAAATTTTGCAATTTTGAGTCTTAAGTCTTATTTTGGTAATCATGACTTGATCGGTGTAGCTGGGAAAGTCATGTAATATTTTCCAGCTTCTCTTCATATTTTTCCACACTTTTTTCATTTTTTCTGAGTGTTTTTTTTTCTTTCTTGTATCGATTTTGCTTTTATTTTTATTTTTTTGTAAATGAAGGAATTTGTTCCAGCATTTTTTCATCATTTTTCTAACTTTTTTCTATTTTAATATCTCTGCAATTATTTGTTTTTCTTTTGAATGTTTAGACGTTTTTACAAGCCATTTTATTTCTACTTTTTTATTTACGAATTGGTGGAATATTTTTTTTAATCGACTATTATTATTATTAATTTTTTAATTGTGACCGTAAAATTTGAGTATTTTTCTTTTAATTGTTTTAGACATTTTCAGTTTGTTCATTTAGTTTTTCACTGCGTTGTATTTTTTAGTGGGAAGATTTTTCACAAGATTCTTCTTTCCTTCTTTTTTTTTCACTTAAACTTTATTATGAAAAGATAAGTATTTTATTACATTATTTTAATTTTGCATTTCTGGGTAAGGATTTTTCTTTCCTTTATTTTATAATTTTTGTTACGTTCACTTTTCCGTAGAAACTCAGTTAAAATAACTACCTTAACGTTTTGAATAGATTTAAAAGATATTTCGTGTATAGAAATAGTTTGGTTTATGGGGTAAAATTAACGGTCATAAGTTTGAATAAATGCTTGCTTTAGACTAGTCAAAATCCAACTGTCAAAGTATAATTTTGCTTGTATCCTATTGTGAGACAGTATAATCTCAAAATTACAGTTTTATTTTCCTTTTATAGGGAAAATGGGGGAAAACTTATCGTTTTTCTTTATATTATAACTTATTCTGAACACTTTAATAATTAATTCAGCATTACTTTGAAAGTATTTCTTGTAACCTTTTATTATTATATTATCTTTTAAGCAGATTAGCCTTATAAAAATCTTACCTTAGAACTTTAACTATGGTTTTAATTTTAAATATTTGTTTATAAAAGTAAATCTATGATTTCTTTCTGAAATTCTATTAGCGTGTAACGTATTCCATAATATTATGTTCTCACTGAATATTTGGATCGGAAAATTTAATTCTGTTAACGATGACAGAATTTACATAGGAAAGTCAATTGATGAAAATCTACCGAAAGGTGAATTGAGTTAAGTAAGCAGTAGTGTTGAATACTTAATGTGTCATAAGATCTCACGTAACTGATATTTTTATTTATTTTTTAGAATTCATCAACTATGAAGCCAGTAAAAAAATGAACAAAAATATATTTGTTGAAACAAACTAATAAACTAGAAATAATACATCGAAACTTTTACGTATTTTTTTATTATTACTATATTACATAAGCTTGAAACTTAAACCTGAGAATATGAAATATACCAAACGTGACCGGGATTCGAATCCGGGACCTTACGGATGAAAGACTCCTATTCACCACAAAGATCGAAATTAAAAAGGTTTCAATTTTAATTTTCTTTAATATGTGTTAAAAAATTTAAATTAATATATTATTAACCCATCGGGTTGGTCTAGTGGTAAACTCGTCTTAAATCAGTTGATTTCGAAGTCGTAGTTTTCAGGTTCAAATCCTAATAAAGGTAGTTACTTTCATTCGGATTTGAATACTAGATCGTGAATACCAGTGTTTTTTAGTGGTTAGGTTTCAATTAACCACGTATCTCAGGAATAGTCGATCTGAGTCTCTTCAAGACTACAAATTTACCAGTACAGATACATTACACTGATAAGTCGCTAATGACTTTAATAGTTGACGCGACCTTAAATAAAAATATTAAAATATATATATATATATATATATATATATATATATATTTTATAATGTTTTAAATTTTGTAGAATTCCAGTTCCCATTTATATTTATCTACAATATCAATTTTCCTTTTTTTATTACGTCGTGAGGATATTCCAGAAAAAAATCATAAAAATAAATGTTTAATAAGTTTATCTTATATAAATTTCGATCTACTTCGTACTCCTGATATACCTTCATTGAATACAAAAACTAGAAAATATCTAGTTTTTGTACGGGATTATTTTTTTATTTGGTATGATAAAGAAAGATCATCTCTCATTCACAAAAAATGTTAAAAATTCATATATTTGTTTAAATAGTTTTTTTTTAACTCAGGAAATGAAATTTTATTTTTTATTTTTTTTTTTTTTTAATTATATTAAACCAATGAAATTTGGCAACTTGTGTTACTAATGGGATTGTTAGGGATAAATGACATGAATATACGGTAAAGTTACGAAAATTATTTTTTAATTTCGCATAAAAGTGTAAAACACTTTTATGTAATATTGGATGTTTTAATGAATTTTTGCCTGAAAATTTCGAGTTAATGTATTTATTAAAAGAAAAAAGCTTGATTTTTTTAGATTTAATTTACTAAGCATTTGGCACCGTTGGTATTAATACAGTTGTATAAATTAAATTTCCACTTACCAACAATTTAAAAGGTGTAAATCCTAGTACTTTCGGAGCTGTTACTTCATCTTCAAGGATTTTCAGGGATGTGATAAGACAGTATCCTCATGTTTGTAAGATGTTTCCGGTTATTAGTAGTCGCATTATAAGATTATAATGTAACATAAGTTGCATTATAAGATGTAACATAAGTAACATTATAAGATGTAACATAAGTTACATTATAATGTTACTTATAAGTAACATTATAAGATGTTTGATTTTTTTTTAGATTTAATTTAAATCTTTTATCTACGAGTAACTTTAAACAAATGTATACGTTTTTTGCCAGTCCTTTATTTTACTTAAAAGATTTCTACAACGTAACTTGTGATAATAATTCATATATTTCAGTTATTCATTAATTTTCGTCCACGAATAATCGAGAATCAGTTCCATTTTATTATTATTATTATTTTTATTATGGATGATTTATCAATTTAAGAAGAGTTTATCAAGTGTAAGAATATAGACGAAAGTTAACAATTATAGACTTTTATATTGTACATTACTTATTATAAAAAAACTGTTGTACTAACCTAACAGGAAGCACCATTTACACATAAAAAGAAATAGATTTTCCAAAGAAAAAAATACATCCCGTGTTCAGGCTTATTAAGAAAATTGAGAGATTAAATGATTTTTTATAGGCATATTTTTTTCTTTACTTAATATAATGTTATAAATCAGTTGTCCAACTCTACAGAAATGCTATTGATATTCAGCCTTATAAGTGATCTTCATATTATTCCAATAATATTACCCTTAAAGAAAAGCAACTATTTAATGTTGCTTGCATCCTGGATAATTTACCTGCACATCCCAGCCGTAACCAGGACTGGATTGGATACGATAGCCTAAAATAATCAATCAATGTATACATTCTGTTAAAACAATATATAATATATATTCTTTCTATTTAGTAGAAGAGCACAGGATTAATGTATTAATTTATTTATAGAAATAAAAAAAGAGAGTACTAGGACTTTCTATGACCGAACAACAATTAGGTTGCGGTGATAAAAGTAGAGAATAAAATTTCACCAAAAAAGGAGTGACCCAAGGTTTTCATATACGACCTTTGCTTTTCAATTAGTACATGGAACAATTTAAAAAAAACCTTAAAGATAAAGTAAATTATCATTGGAGAATTTTTTGTTCTTTTAAATATTTTTTATAAGAACAGAAAATTAGTTAGAAAAAACTAAACGGCTTGGTTCTATTGATTGGAGGGAAAATTTGAAAATAAATAAGATTAAAACGCATATAATAAAATGTGACAGAAATGAAAGAATAAGGGAAAAATTGAATATTAAAATAATTTAAGATGAAGTGGGAAATTTGAATTACTAATTAATTTTATCGTATTATTAATTATACGTAGTACAATTATGAAGGATGATTGAAGAAGCTAGATATGTAAAGTGGACAATAAGGAGAAATTTAAAATAAAAAAGAATTCTGCTACTACCAAATATAGATCTAAAAATTAGATTGAAATGTTTGGTGTAGTATTACTCCATAACACTAGTCAAGAATAACCAGCAAGGAAAGAGAAAAGGAAGGAATAGAGGCCTTTGAAATGTTGTATTACAACAGAAGGTTGAAAGTTAGTTGGGTCGATAGTAGGGGAATAAGAAAGGAGAGAAATGTTTTGATAGAATCTTTTAAGAGACGAGATAAGTTGATTAGATTAATCATTAATACATCTATGTTTTAGTTTTAATTGCAAAATGGGAAGATTAAAATAATTACATAAAAAAAATAATTGATTTATTATAATGTAAAAAAAATTTTTGATTTAAAAAATTAATATAGAACAGAAAGGAATTGGAGAATAGCCTCAAACCAGTTAACCCAATAAATTAAAAAATTAAAACTATATTAACCAATTACGGTGTAAGATATTTCATCTTCAAATCTTTTTACGGATGAGGTTACTTTTGTACGTTAGGTCTTTTATTAATACTGTATTGTATCCTACCTACTGTCATATGTTATTATTATAATTTCCACCATATAATTTGAACTATCGTTTTTGTTGTACTGCCGTGTTATATTCGATAATACAGTTTGTCGATCGTACACACAATATGGTAATACAAACTACTAACGCAGCGGCTGTATTGTTACGTGTGCATCATCCGCGACATGCGTATTTGTTTAGTACGCATGCTCAGCCCCAGCGCTACTGTTTTGAAAAGAGTGGGGATGATCATCGTCGCAGTGTGGCCCAGGATTTTGAACCCTTAAACAGTTCGGGTTTTCATTCGCTTTGATGCACCGGCTCGAATACGGTTCAAACGTTTTGTGTGATTTTATATTCTCGTATGATTATACATATAAATAAATAAAGTGCGCGTCATTAAGCGGTTTGTTTATTTACGTTAACTTTAATAGTTAAGTGTGATCGAATAATATTTAAGTACAAATTATTATAATTAAAAGAAAAAAGAAAAAACTTTTAATATCGGTTTGTAATATGCCATCTATATTACTTTATTTTCATTCGGTTATAGATTTTTTCTTTCAGTTTAAATCTAGTTAAATATTATTAATACATGTCAATTGATTATTTTAAGCCTGTAGTCAATGAATTATAATCTCGGTTGTTATTACTATGGATATTTTACGTAATATTTTGAAATAAAAATCATTTTTTTATTAGTTAACAAAATCATATTTTTTTAATATTAGTATTTTGCGAAATCTTATGATACTTCTTTTTCTGTTTGTTTGATTGATTGAATTATTTTAGTTGAACTATTTAACTTAATGAAATTTTTATATCTGCATAAAAAAAAAGTTTAAACTGTTTACAAGAATAATACAATTTTTTTTAAATTAAATAATGAGAATTATTATAAGCCTTATTTAATTTAAAAAAAAAAAAAATTATAATTATATATAATTTTTTTAAATTTAGATCGTTTTCTAATAAAATCACAGTCTTAGGCTTTATAAATACATCACTTTTTAAATTGTTTGTATTTTTGGAGGGTACAGTTTTTTCAAAAGAGAATTTTTAATTAATGAATAGTAAATTTCGAATTTATTTTTCTGCTAAGTTATGTGATTTTTTTGTAATTTTTCCATTTATTGTTTGTATTTGTACTAAAAAATTATATTAATAATTGTTGTTAAATTTAAATAGGTAAGTCAAAAAAAAACAAAACAGCATTATGTTTCAACTCCTTATGTTAAAGGTGAAATAGAAAAAAAAACATTTTTTTCTCTTTTTTCTTTTTATTTTTCCCAAAGAAAAAAAGTTTTCTTTTTTCTTTGGAAAACTTGGCCTCAATGTTAAAAATAATATAAGAATTCCAAAAATTAAAAAAATATATTAATAAAAAATATGTGGAAACTTCTTCCAAACAGCCAGAAAAAAGAAGATTGCGTTTCACGTGTTTAGAATAAGTAACATTAAAATACTGAAAAATTAACAGATTTTTGCTGAAAGAAAAAAATTTAAAAAAATTATATTGAAGCAATTAAAAAGGATTTCAAGTAGGTCATAGTTACAGAAACTGTTACTAGTTATTTTAAATAGTGGTCATTTTAGAAATATATAATCATGAGTTTCACGAAATAAAAAAAGAAGATTGTTGTAGAAAGAATTGAACCGAATAAAGAGAAAAAGGAAATTAGTCAAATTATGACTCAAAACATGAAAAAATTATGCTATAACAAATTATCTTAATGTGATCCATATATATCCTAAACGGACAAAAATGTTAGGTTTTATTTTTCTCCGCGGACCGGCTTTCAAGGATCACCCAGATATCATTTCATGAAGTTTCTTTCTTTTTCTTCCAGAAGTTCTTCATTATTTTGGGCTGCTCAGCTCTTCTTTCTTCAGCCCATTCTCCTCTGCTGAGTTTTTTCTTTTCATCTACAGGAACCTTTAATTAAAAATTATACTTTTCTGTATTTTATTTCGATCTAGACAGTTATTTTCTGTAATATTGAACTTTTTGAGCTGTTTCATCTGTTTAACTTTGACCTTTATAATTGCAGGTTTTACTGAAGATCTGTTTGTTTAGCTTTGATTGGTTCATTCACACCATGCGTCCTTTATCGTCTTATCGTTTATAACTTTAATCGTCGTTTTCTTATCGTTTCTTCCAGGTCTTCAATTTTATAGATTATCTCTTTTTTAGATCTCAATCTTCATGTATTCTTAGACCGTAAATCCTTCTTAAAATCTTTCTATCTATCTTGAATAGATTTTCTATTGCAGTTATATTTGTAGTTCCCATGCCGTACAAGATGAATGTACAGTTTTATTATAAAAAAATATTTCTATAATCTAATCAGTTGAATTTTATGTATCAGAAGTACTTCGTATTGCTATTATACATTATTTCTGCTACATAAGTTTTTTGACTTCATGTAATTATTACATAGCATAAATTCTGTTTACATTCTTACCCATATCATGTATACAGACAGGTTTAAGAAATGAAAACAGTACTAAAAGTTCTTTATGTAATAGAGAACTCGTAATTTTTTCTTTAAAACATTTTTCCTAGAAAATCTTAACTGTTTATTAAGTTTAAGAAATGAAAAACATTCGTAATAAGGAATTATTTTCATGAATATATAAATAAGTTCCGCATTAAATTTATCACTTTGGATTAGTTTTTTTCCGGGTATTTACTTTATCTTTGTTTACTGTATTAATTTGTTATCTTTGAATTTAAAAAAAAAATTAAATTATACAAAACTATTTTATAATAAAAAAATATACCTAACAAATCAGGGAAAGTAAAAACTAATTTTTCTTATATAAGAATTATTAAAATTTTATTTCAGATCAATAGGAATTTTAAATCTCTTACATTTAAACGCTATGAGAATATAATTAATGATCAAGTAAAATTTGACACGTTTTACCTTTGTAAAATAATATGTTAAAACATCTTTAATATTTAAAAATCTATTTAAGTAAAGTACGAAAACTACAGTTTCTTATTATCTACTGAGAGATTTGCAATTATAACAATGTAATCATTATTAATTTTACTGTTTAATGTCTGATGTAGCAAACATGTTTTTCGGCTGTGTTAATTTTTTTAATTAATTTTTTTTATAAAAATCCAGCTAACCGGGCTGGTCTAGTAGTACTTAACTCGTCGTCGCAAATCAGTTGTTTAACAGCTGATTTTCGAAGTCGAAGGTTCTGAGGTTCAAATCCTAATTATAATGGTTAGCTGCTTTTATACGAATTTGAATACTAGACAGTGAATACCGGTGTACTTTGGTGTTTGGCGTTCAATTAACTACACGTCTCAAGAATGGTCGGTCTGACTCTGTACAAGACTACACCTCATTAACGTGTCATACATATCATCCTCATCTCATTGAGCCATGGGGGCGGGTTGCTTATTGTTCACTAGTTGAACAGGTTGCAACGAATGCATTAGGTAAATGAAAAAGAAAATAAAAGGCCGCCCTGTAATGAGCAAAGCTAACGAATAAAAGCAGTAAGTAAAAATAATTAATTTAAAAAAAAGTAAATATTTATTTGATACGTAATTTCATAAAATCGTCGTACCATGGAATGATATTTGTGTTCAATTTTTTTAGAGTGCTTGTTTTTTACAGTTAAAATAGTTTTACATAAAATTATTTCCTTGTTTCGGAAATTGATTATAAACCACTTCTTTATTGTGTTTTATAGTGATTTTATAATCTATAAAACGAATACTGAGAAAAATTTGATGGGTTGAAAATGTTTATTTTCAAAATATCTTTGTTATAGTCAGTGATTTACAAAGTATATTAAAATAAATGTAATAAACCTAATGTAGACGTAATGTAATTTACTTAAAACCTGAACTGTAGAATAAAAATGTTATCAGCTGTTTAAATATACATCGATTTAACAGATAATCTGTTGTTATACTCGTATATATTTGTTAATTTTTTCGTGTTTTTATTTTCAATGAATTAGATTGTTTTTATTCTCCTGATAACTGTGTATATTACATTCAGTAACGTAGTACTCGATAATGTGCGCCATCAGTATAATCTGACCATCTGGCTTCTTTTTATTTGACCCGAGTCGCCAATTTTTTTGTTTTCCATACAATATAATAGATTCTATACTTATTGTTATTAGCAACTGAACGTTACTTTTGTACATTATTGTATACTCGTATTACTACTATTAGTAATAATAAATAATGATTTTTAGAGGACAAATAAAATAGTTTTTCCCTGAGTGGGAAGATTATTAGTTTTCCCGTTCAAATCGTATCTTACATAAGTTAATTCAAAATTTTCTCCCCGTTCAACTTTGTTGTTAATAGAGATGTAAATTATTCTATAAAAAATACAGTTCATCAAGAGACGGCATTTAGCGGCTGTTTAAATCTTTTTTAACATTATCTATGAAAGTTAGGGTAGTAAATTACAAACAGGAAACCCCTCCACATTCAAGATGTAAAATAATGTTTCTTACAAAAACTGGTGTAAATTTTAAAACCGTCATTTTTTCTCTTTAATTATTTTATTAAAGTAAATCCTAAGCGAATAAATTAAAAAAAAAAAAAAATGTTTTTTTTAACAACTGGCACAAGAAGGAAGATGCAGACCCTGTTTATGTATTTTAAAATAAGGAATAATTTTACACAAATTTAGTAACATAACTGTCACAGTTGTTAGCGGCATGGCATAGTAATCCGCAATAATAACAATTATTCTTGTCAGGCTTATTACGGAATTAAGAGTGAAGTAGTTTCCCCATTACCTTCTTCCGTCAACCGAGTACATTGTTGTACATAAGTGTCCCAAACCTAGAAAAATATAAATGATATCCATATAATAAATAATACTATCACACTGTTGTTTATAAGGACTGGTTGTATAATGAACTCTCAGAGAAAGTTGCTCCTACTTACTCCTTATATACCTTATATGCTTTACATATTTCACACATACATAAAAGAGACTAAAACGAATGACGTAAAGAAATAAAATATCCCCCCTTTTTCTTAACAAATGGTGAATTATATACTATGTATGTGTCTGGTCAGTATCAGATAAAACGTATAAAAAACTAGTTGTAGCAGATTAATATATATATATCTTGCATTTTCCTTAACATCAGTTTGGTCGATTTTTTGTTTTTATATATCGACAAATAAAAAAAAAATCGGAGTGCTTGCTAATTTTTGCTTCTATTTTTTTATCAAACACCATAATACACAAAAAAATGTTTTCTGCCAAAATTTGTAGTCAGTATTTCAATTTATTATTATATGTTAATATATTTAAGTAAACGTAATTTACTGCGTCTCCGGTTCGTTTCCTGGTACACACGATTGCTTTTTTGTTGTATTATTTCTTCTTAAAGTGACTATAAGGAATGATGTTCACCTGCAATCATTATATGACAGAAAATAACTTTTTAATATATGCGTAAATGATGTATTTTATCAGGATTCGAACTCAGAACCTTCTAGAAAATTGGTATAGACTATACACTTCGCCATAGGCATTTAGTATCCTTACCTTTTCTTTGATTTTTTGTACAATATATTTAATTAAGTTAAATAAGGTAATATTTCTTAACTTATCTTTAATCTTATATATTAATTATTTATGTAATAATATTGTAAAAATACAATATACTATAAATGGTATTATATGAAAAAAAAGCTAAGTTCGAATAAATAATTTTTGTTGTTAAATACTACGTTTTAAATGTTCTGATTTTTTATTGTTACTATAATAATATATTTATTTAAAGCAATAGGTTTATTTTTAAAATAACTTAAGTAAGTCCAGAGTACTTTATTTTAAAAATAAACCTAAGTTATTAAGAAATGTTTGCAATTCAACATTTTGGTCGATCTTGATATTAAATGAAAATAATGACGATTCCTATATTAATGGTAGTGTTTTTAGAAGTTTTTATCGGAATGTTTGCTTCTGTTAAGTGGCTTTCAAATCTAGATCGACCGCTAGAAAAATTTCTGTAAAAACGTTCATTTGTGTCAACTGAAAGGATCGTATTTTAAAACTTTTATGGTTCTAGCGTAAAGTTTTTTGGTTCCTGTGAGCAGTAAAAATTAAAAGAAAAAAAAACATTTTTCTTGGAAACGACTTTATAATGATTATCAGTCCGAATCAAAAAAAAAAAAAAAATTATTTTCGAGTTTTAAATTAAAATTTAGTTAGAAATTCCTTTTTCTAAAAATACCTTTCTTAATTAGTTTTTTTGGTACATTATGTTAAGGCTACATATTCTTGTTTTAACTAGTTTTATTTTCTTTTATCCCATATATATTTTTTTCTTTTTTGTAATTTTAGAAATAATTTCGCTGAAATATAATAAAATCTATTATAAGTAAAGTTTATTATTAAATTTACTTAGAACTGAGTGAGCTCGTTTTGTAATGTGTTGTTACTATTATTATTCTGAGTTTTTTTGTTAAAAATCTATTTATATCGAAATTGATTTATATTTTTTTTTTTTTTGTAGGAAGAGGTTCTTAATTCAGCCTTACTCTGTTATTTTATCCAGGTCTTATTCTTTACCTAATGGACCGATTTCAATAATTCTTTTTTTAATTTGTATAGCAAGTTTCTCTGCCGATTTTATTGTCATTTTTCCTCATAACTTAGTGAAATATTTTTTTAAAGAAAAAATATATTGACTATATAGAAGATATTTTTCATTTATATATATGTACAGAATGTTTATAAAAACTGTTTAAAGAATTTAGGGGATGGTCCCCCACATCAAAATGAAGAAAAAACTTTATATCAACATATGTCATGAAACGCTTAGTTTACAGCCTATCCACCATTTTGTATTTTTAACTAAAAATTATTTATCAGAAACGGTTAGTCGTATCGAGCTGAAATTTTTCTCCTCTAAACCTAGGGGTTTACTTGTATAAAAATAATGAACCTAATTTTTTCAATCCATTTAAAAATGGCGGCTATGTAGACTTTTTAATAGTTGATATCTTTGCAACCGCTGATTTATTTAAGTACTATGTTATGCAAAAATGTTAAACATTTTATTAAAAATAAGACGACACCTTATTTATTCAAATCCGTTCATAAATAACAAATTTATTTCAAAACTTCTTGAAGTGAGTCACTCTAAATTAAAAAACCACTTTGCATTTCCGCTTGAATAAAAATAAATAACTCGACAAGATCTCAACCGAAATAGTTTTAATGATGTTACAGTTTAAAACGTTTAATACAAATTATTTTTTAATATTAATATTATTTATTACTATAATATTTTCATAATTTCAGTTATTATATCGACATGAAACGCATTTTAAATCTGTTAAAAATTAAAAAAACTGAGAAAAAAGGATATCCGGCCAGTGCAGATCATTACATGACACTTAATATAAAAGTTCGGAGCTCCAAAATTTCGGACCATTTCTGTTAGATCCGAGAAGGTTTTATGTCAGTATGAATGAATCCCTCGAATATTACGCATCACAAGGTGAACGTTTTGAACATTATTAGGCTCAACTCCAATCTGGCGTAAGCGACCGAAACAGAAACATTTTGCTGAGCTTTATATAACTCTGCAGTTGAGAGGGCGTAAAACAGATTTTATATACTCGTATAGTGTTTGATCATAGAATAATTTTTTTTTCAAATTTTTTGTATCTATTTAAACATACATCCAAAAACAAAAATTTAACCACCAAACACAGTAACAAAAAACGTAAAAAAATCTAATACCAATAATCGACTTTCGCGTGATCCCGCATCATCAGTCGATGCACAATTCTATAATTACATCAACAAATAACAAAACAGAAATAAAAACTTAAAGTTTTGAAACCAACATTAAAAACTACAAAATTTGTAACAAATGTTTTTAGGTTTTTCTGTTACTGTGTGGTGGTTGAGTTATTTTTTAAAAATTTAATTAGCACAGTGATCAATTTGCTGATGAATTATTTAACTTTCAAAAAGTTATATTCATATTTATATAGCCTACGACTCTCCCGGTAACGTAAGGATTCAGACGCTGGATCATACATCTAAATCGGTTCAGCCTTTAAGCTGATACGTTGGAAAAAACATACACCTTGAAGACATTGTATTCCTTTTTTGTCAGTCGCGTAAAAATTAATAAAATTATACCAAATTATATTATAATTAAACGTTTCCGGACCTATGTTGATATAAAGTTTTTTCTTTACTTCGATTTGGAGAACCACCCTTTGAATTCTTGAAACGGTTTTTATAAACACCTTACATATAAAAGCTTGATCATTAAGCTGGAAAATACATTTCCCGAATTTGAACGAATCTTATTTCTCGCTCGTTACATCGTTTCTCTACGGTTACGTACAAAACGCGGTTGAAAAAGGGTTGCATAACTTACTCGGCGTTGCCCTTATCAGATTTTATTTCAAATACGCCATAGGTTTTTAAATATCAATGAATTTATGATGAAATATTTAGAATAAAATTTAGAAATGGATTGAAACTTTCGTAAAAGGTTTTGGATCCCAGTTTGACCATCTTGACCGAATGATTTTTATCACCGAAATCATGCTGTTTAAGAAACATAATTATTAAGAAAAGAAAAATTATTAGTAAAAAAAATTGGGTCCCATTGATTCTCTTGCTCGACAGCTACCTAGTATTAAAAATTATAAAAATGTATATAATTCTTTAGCCCGGTTCCGTGGGACTACGTTTTTTTTTAAAGAAAATCGCATGTCATGTACATTAATAATAGATTTTAATTATTCTTGAATAGAATAATTTTCAAGATCGTTATATTATTATGAAAAAGATTATTACAAGTAATAATAACGCCGATTATAATCATTAATAATTTATATTTAGTTTTAATAATCAAAGTTTTTATTTTCTTTTAAAAAAATTAGCTTCACGGTCAGCTAAATATCGTTTATTTTATTAAAAAGCCAAATTATTATTTAAAAGCCGAATCAGTAATATTTAAAATTAAATAAATTTTACTTAACGTAATCTTATGGTATTATTTCCTTTTATAAATGTTTTTGAACCCAAGGGACAGCGCTGAGAGAGTTTTGTAATCTCTGCCGGTTTTTTTTTTAATCTCTATAAATGTATCCTTGAATACAAAAGGTTCCGCCGCAAAATTTTGAGATATAGATTAAACCGTACCTGACATATAGTATAATTCAAAGATCCTTATTTATGCACATATACGGAATTGTTTTAAGCAAGATTTTTAATATTTTTAAATTCAAAATTCTGAGAAATATAAACATTTCGGGAAGTCATTTTTTTTTTCATCAATACAAGCCTGGAAAGTAATAAAAGAAGGCCATTAGTATTGGAAGAAAAATAACTTTTTATTTTATCGAGTGAAAAGTTATAATGATGTTCTATTAAAAGTAATGTTCTATTAATCTTTTATAAAAATTGATTTTATTTTTCTTTCATAACTGAAGTTTAAATTTTATTTACATGAACTGACAATTAATGTAAATTTTTATAAATGTTTATTTACTATTAAGCATACATAACGAAAACGAAAAGTTATACCAAAAAAGGAAGAAACTTACCATTAATGTAATAAAAGGAGACAAAGGAAAGTTATTATAATATCAAATGAAAATAACCACCATCAATTCCAGTCCATTTAATTTTAAGGCAAGCCTACATGCAAATACGGTAAACTTTTTGATGACTTTATATTGAAAAGTAATGCAAAAACAAGACTAAATGATATATAAACTTTCATTTAACTTTCAAATAAAATCAAAAAAGCTACTGATATATTAAATTACTACTTTAACCTTATATTAGTAAAACTTCAACAGACTCTAAGTTATTTCTTCTGCTCTGCGGAAAAAAATTTTAAATTAAAGTTTGTTTAATATTTAAAATAAACTTTTTTTTAAGTGATTTAAAATTTAAAAGGGTAGAATTCATTTTGTAATATTACTACTCTCCTGCAGAGAGCAGATCTGTGGCAACATCAACAAGCTAACCGACCGTCTACGTATTTCTAACTAAGACTTGTATTAAACCACATTTTTTATTATACAAAAGAAGAGAAAATTTAGCTACGTTTTTTATTTAGAATACTTTTTAAATGATTATTAACAAAGAACGAACACACACACACACACAAAGAGAGAGAGAGAGAAACGATTGTTTTACTCGAATCATTTAATCCCTTTCGCTTTACCGTTATCCACGCCGTTAATATTGTAATAAATCAAACTAATTATGTACAAATAATCACTGGATGTGAGCGGTACGCATTTTGTTAAGTGGCTTTAAACTAAATTGTTCCGTAGTGAAGGTAGATCCCGGTTTAAACTTATTAAACATATTTTCGAATAGATTTGAATCCCAGTATATTTAACCATTAGTGGTCAGTTAAAGATAATTTACTAGGAAAGTTTAGCCAACTACCAAATGTTAAATGTTTACTTTCTTCATTTGGTAGTAAAAATTATTTTTGGATTAGGAGATATCGTTAATTAATATAATTCTTTATAAATATAAATCGACAGGATCATTTTTTTCAGATCGAATAGTAAAATATTATAGAAAACGTAAAACAATTACCATTGAAAATAATATTTTGATAAAAAAGTAAAATAAATTTAATTATATCACAGCTGTGTAAGTGAATCATCATGTACACGTCGATGATGGGAATATTCACGTAAGGAAAGTTCTAAATATGTTATTAGAAGCCAAAAAAAGGGCACGTAAACAAAAATAAAAAGAATACGTTTTTACACTAATAAAGAAGTTTTACTGGACACGAAAGTATAAATATTATACTAATAAAACAAACGGAAGACTTATTTTTCAGATGAGACACCAATTCTATGTCCAGTGGTAAAGAAAGGGTTTCTTATATAACAAAATTATTAGACGATAAATTGTTACCTGTCCATTTCTACCAGCAGTCTATTTTTCCAACCTCTTTACACAAAAGAAATGTTTGGGGTAATATTACGTATAAATCACCAAATCTGTGATCATACATCAGGTGATATCGCGGGCGCACACACACACACACATATTATAAATATACACACACACACACATATATATATATATATATATAATATACAGAGTGATTCAGGAGGAAAGGGAAATAATTTGGGAACCGATTCTACACCTTGAAATAAGGAAAAAAATTCATAAAAATGCATATATCCAAAAACGCTTTGTTATCGAGATACAAGTAGCGGAAACTTCCGCCCGGATTTCAGTTCCACCGGTGAAATGAGGTCTTACTGAAATTTTTAAGGTGTTGTATAAGGAATAAACTTGATGGTTGCTTATGTTTTTTTTTCTGAAAAATTGAATAAAACAGGTATAAGAACTGTAATTTTCAGAGTTTTCATGATATCCAACGTAAAAAAGAAAAATTCGGAGACAGAAAACGTATTATTTTTAGGTTTGAAGTACATTAACTTTGTTGAAATACTAATAAATGCGCAAATTTCTAGTTACAATTAGTTCTAATTAGTAATTCCTAATTAGAATGACTAATATATGCAAATTCCGGAAAATTTCACCGATGTTGTTATCTCTTTTACATTAAAATTTGTTTGTTACTGAAATTCAGTATATGAAAGTCTTTAAAGCGTACCTTTTTTTATTCACTCACTTTTTTGGATTCTTCTTTTCTATTTACTTTTTATTTCTTTAATTTTTTTCTTTAAATACTTTTATTTATCGTCACACCAACAATTAAAGTAATTAACGACTTATCAGTGTAATGTAACTGTAGTAAATTTGTAGTGTTGAACAAACTCAGTTCGACTACTGAGACGTGTGGTTAATTGAAACCCAACCACCAAAGAACACCGGTATCAAAGATCTACGCGTAGAACACCGGTATCAAAAATCTAGTATTCAAATCTGAATACAAGTAACTATCTTTATTAGGATTTGAACTTTAAAATTTTGTTTAATTAGTTATAAAGTTAAATATTTTCATCTAAAATAGTTATGTATAATGTTGAAATGTATCATGTTGAAATAATTATGAATAATTTTATTGTTACTAAGCAAACATCGTTTTATTTAGATTAATAAATTATTATACAACGTTAACTCATCCTTTTATATAAATAAGCTGAATGATACCGGTTCGAATACCGGTCAGGCATGACATTTTTCATATGTTAAAAAATTTCCATTTCATATTCCTCAGCACAAGCTTAAAAAGAAAATATTAGATTAGCCAACATTTTTCTTTGGGGAAACAATTATACTTCTGCAAAATAGCTTCGAAATCGCGAAAAAAATCAACACTTTTCAGTTACAGATGAATTCTGGTGAGTGTTTATGTAAACAGGGATCACAGACCGGAGATTGACATTTTTTGACATCTTTGAGATAAGCATTTAAGAAAAATCCCTTCTTTTAGTATAAAATGTCGTATTTTAGGAAGTTACATTAATAAGGAAAAGGTAAAGTTCTGTATAACTTCATTGTGGTACGAGGGGTGATAGGAAAGAGGAGTAAAAGGGGACTCGCGATGGGTTGTGTAGTAGTAGTAAGGTTGTTTTGAACTTAAAAGGAACGTAAACTACTCGGTTTAGGGAAGGAAGCCAAGAAAACAGGAAAGAAGGGAAGAAATACACTCGCTAAATAGACAGAAAGGCAAAATCAGTTGAAAGTTAGGGTGGGACAAGCTCATTAAAAGATAAGCCCTATCAAAAACACTCAACTTTTTGACGTTAATAAACTTCAATAAAGTACATTTTACACATTTTTGTTTAGTATTATTTTTTATTTTTAAATAAATAAATAAAATTTTAATAATTGCATAGTAAATAATTTATTGAATCGTTTCTAACGACGTTTTTATTTTACATCAAATTAGCATGATCACTGTGATTTTTGAACTTCAAAAATCAATTTTTCAGTTCGTAACTTTATTGTATATATTACGTGCGTGAATGCTACAAATTAAGAGTTCCACTCCCTGGTTAAAAGAGTACATTAAATCAAATCTTATTGAAATCACATTGAATTGGTCATTGTTCTAGTTAAATCATATGCAGTAATGTTTCAATGACATTCGGCTGGATTCAATAGATTTCTTCAACGGGCAATCGATTAAATACAACAAAATCTTATTCAAATTAGACAAAGGTCGAACCAGATCCCATAGAAATGAAATCAATATGGATTCAATGGATTTTTTTAAGCAGGCCTATAAATTTCAAATACATATATAACAATTTGCACAGTGAGTAAGGAAGTATTCATGCTAGTAATATAATGGGATTGCGAGTACTCGAAGTTTTCGAGTAATTTTCAGTCGAGTTGAGTATTTTAGAATCAAATAGAGACGAGTATTCAGACATTTTTCCTGAGAATAATTTAAGACTCGTGTATTCTTCATTCCCAATTACTTTTGTGGAAAAGATTAAAATACTTGTACAGTGAAATATATTTTCATATTACTTTGAAATTAATTTTTTATTTATGATTTCGGAAAATATTACCAGATTTTAAATTTCCAAATTGAAAAATCATAATTAAATCGTTTATTTAAGAAACCCGCTACGTTCCAAATGAATATTGTTGTATATAACTGGTTTTTCAGTTACGATGTATTTTGAACGTTGTTTGGAAAAATATCATTAGATTTTCATCTATATCATGGTTATTTTAGAGTCAAAGAAATCTAAAATCTAAAAATAGTCAGTGAAAATGTTGGAAAATCACTTTCACAGTTTTGGAGGAAACATGAACTGTAACAAAACTGAAACAAGATACTGAACGAATATTCCTGTTATGTCAACGAGTCGAAAATAATGTGCACTGATTGAATTTTTAACTGCGGAAAACGCCAACGCACATTCATCGTCGTCCAAAAAGCCCTTTATATGGTAATGAAATTGTTGATTGAAGTAGGCTAGTAATAAAATTTCGGGCATGAGAAGCTGGTAAAGCTAATATTGAGGATGAATCTTGCAGTGGTCAACCATTTCTGAGACTGATGAGAAGCACCAAAAGGTGGTGAATAAATCGATTCAAAATGTTTGCCGCATCACATACAAAGAGTAGGATACATTATGACACAACATCTTTTCCGGAAAGTCTGTTCGCGGTGGGTGCTATATCGTAAGCAATCGTCGAAGCTCATTTCAAGATGAAATTTGAACCTATTTCACACCCTCGATACTGACCAGATTTTTCGCCTTGTGATTTTCATTTCTTTCAGCAATTAAAAAGGTTATTAAGGATATTCATTTCATTACGGATGATGAACTGAAGGACGCAGTAAGGTTATACTCATAGATCCAGGAACCGCCTGCATTCTTTTATTAACAGAATGAGAAAATTGATTCACCGTTCGGAAAGATTTGTAGCTTTAAAAATAAATTTAACTTTTTGTAAAAAAATAAACTGTACTTTTATGTCGTATGTGTTTCATTTGACTATGTGTTTTTATTTGCGATTTATGAGAGATTGTCCATTACATTTCAGCCACTACCCATATTTTTAATCCAGTAAGAATATTAAAAGAAAATCTGGATAAACAAATAGTTGGCTAGAATTTCAATTATATATATATATATATATTTATAACGGTAAATTTGATTAATCCGGTAATTATACATAATTACCGGTTAATATGTATGATCACCTCCAATGTTGGAGAATTTAATAAATATGTAGTAATTTATTAAATATACCGGTCATTTTACATATTCTCCATATAAACCTATTTTACATATTAATATAACAACTCGACTATAAACCTTAATTATTGAATTTATTTTAAATCAAAACTTTACTGTTAATTAGTCAAGATTAGCTAGTGAAGCGAACATAGGTTATGTTTGGTTAGATTATGTTGATTCCGTGTACTGACGAATCGTACATAAACCAACATAACCTATGCTCGCTTCGCTCGCTAACCTCGTCTAATTAATGTTAAATGTACTAATTATATATATTTATTGGTATATATTCTCCAAAATTGGAGTTGATTATACATATTAAATGGTAATTATGCATAATCACCGGATTAATCAAATTTTACATTAATATATATATATAAAATTAACTACATGATATTGACGTGACATTTGCTGACATATGCGTTTAATAAGAAAGTAGGTACAGTAATGAGTGATAGTTAAACCTAGTTAATTAATTACATAAAGAAAGAAGTTGACCTATGTATAAAATAACATCAAACTGCTGTCAATTAATGTAAATTGTATTCCTTTGAAAGTACACATATAATAGTATTAGCAGTAGTAAGGGGTTACCTTATCGACCCGTGTATGTAAATGGATAATGATACAACCGGGGTCAGTTTGCAGTTTGCCTATGATTCTATGCTAATTAAATATCATAGTTATCTGACAATAATCAGTTAACCTATATAATTTATTGCATATTCCGTATTATGATTGTAAACCTACGTATAGGAGGTACAGGTAATTGAGGTAGATTGCGTTGTTGTTTACTAAGTACGAATGATCGGTAATATTCTGAATCGAATATTGATGTCATCATGTATGTATAATATACACCGATCCTCCCTCTCTCGTCATACCCTTCTACCTACTATTTATGTTTATATATACAGAATTCAGTTCGTATCATTCTCTTAACGTTTATGTTTATAGATTCTGTTGGTACATTTTGTATTTGGTCTACCGGTTACGGATGACATGACATTTGACAGATAATAGTCATTTATTTGATGAAATCGTTATATTAGCTCGCTCAGATCTTGTTACATATTATGTTTAATTAATACACTGCACTTGGATAATCAGTCGCACTGTAATACGTTATTATTTCTCCTATCATATTTGAGAAGATGTGTTTATAATATATTACTGTTAATAGTATTTTTTTTCTTTTCTTTTAAGTATTAACTAGATCCTATCGCATTTTATTAATTTACCTAAAATTTGTACGAATTTTTTAAATAAAATAGTTCTGTATTGACCAATATTTATCTTAGGTCGTCAATTGTTCACAGCAGATAATGTTAATGAATTTCTTTCATCTAATACTCGTTTCCAAATTATAATAATTCAAAAAGTTTATGTACAAAATGAATACCTGTTAAAAAAATTTATTACATATAATTAGCGGAGTTAGTGAAAGAAATGTCGGTCTATGTAAAATTGTGATCTAATATAGTAAATCATAAAAAGCTTAAATCGTTTAAAGATAAATAAATAAAATTTTAAATCAGTTTGTTTATATTGTTTTTTCCTTGAACCGTCTAATTTAAAGATTTCCTTGAAATCTTCCGTTTTTTTCCTTGAACCGTCTAAAACGACGTCTTATATTGTTTTTATTCAGTATTTATTTATTTATTTTTTTTAAACTGTAAAAAATACTTTTTATTTACTATTTCTTGAATATTATTAAATACAGTGAAAGAGTTAAACGTTACTGAAGTAAATTTAAAAAATTAAAAAATTGCTGACAAAAGTAAATTGTTCTACTTTCCTGGCATTGGTTGTACAGTGAAAAGATATGATTCATGAAAAAAGTTTTAAAAATAAAAAAAACGATATTTTTTTTACTTTTTCTGTCTCCACCCCCAAAATCACCTTCCAAGAACGTTTTTTGATTTGTCTACGTTTACTATGTTAAGTAGAAGAAATTAAACTAAATTTCACTAAAAAATGTACAACCAATAAAATGTTACCCAAGACTTTTTTTTGGGTGGGGATGAATTATCATGAAATATTATTATTAAAACTTTAATAAACCAAAAAGTTTTTAAAAATTCAAGAAACTATATTTTTAAAATTCGATCGGTTTCCCTAACTGTAATATTGCCCCCAAAGTATTTGTGTTGCCTTGTTTGCTCTATTACTGTGTCTAGGAAGACATAAAAAAATTCGGTTAAAAAATATACAATAAATAAAAATATAGTTTTTTTCCATTTTGGGAGAAAGTTTTTTTAAAAACTGTGGGATAAGTGTGCACTAATGTACTGAGCTTAATATAAAGTGGGATTATGTTTGCAAAATTTTGAGAAAGTTGAACCCATAAAACGATTTACCTCATCCCCTGGTGATATTGACCCCGAAATTCTACCTACAAATTTGTATACCCATGTATCCGAGTCTCTGTACAAAATTTCATCAAAATCGGTTTATCCAGTCAAATGTTAAGCTTCAAACACGCCAGCACACGTACATACGCACATACGCACGTACGAATATTACTCCCACTTTTTTTGTTTTTTATGGTCCCTGGGTCATGAAACGTAGAGAAATTCAAAAAATTCACACCCCTATTTTTTAACTGATACCATCCTTCTTGCAACAGAGCTCTAGAAGTATTATGCCAGGAAAGTAAAAACTTTGGAAATGCATTTAGAAAATATTTTACATAAAATTTTGTTGCTCATTTTAATTATTAAATAAGTCTTCATCCGTAGATTTTGTTTATTAAAATAGTGTATAAAAAAGTAAATAAATGATTAAACATTTTAATAAATTAATAATTATTACAAATTAATTAAGTGTTGTTTGTTTAATTATTATTTATTTGTGTTTCTTATACTATTTCTCAGTATCTACTGATAACGGTTGTTTAACCATCGAAATAACCATCTAGTTTTCGATTTTAAGTTTTTTTTTTTCTAAACGGTTTTTTGTGTTCTTATCTCCATTTGTTTTCGTTAGTACTGATTATTCATATAAAATTATTATTATTATTATTATTTTCTACATACCTTTTGTATTTTTTTTTTTTAAATATCTAATTTTTTATATTTTCCGATACGTCTAAATTTGCCCCTCATGATGATCGTTTAAAAACTGAAATACCCATCAAAGTTAGATTTTTATTTTTTGTAAAATGTTTACAAATTTAAAATCATTTAATAAAGAATTTACGCCAATATATAGCAGTTATATTTTGATGAAGCAGTTTTATTTTAAAAACGAAGGTAGATTAGATGCTGAAATACTTAGAAGTATAGTCATGTAAAAAAACAGAAAATAACAAAAGTATTTTAATAATTATTTTTTACAAGGATGTAATTACAAATTCGATTATTATAACTTTGCATAATTATAACTATGCAAGCATTATTGAATAAGTTAGACAATCAACCAATTTAACACAACCTTTTAATATAATCCCTAACTACAATTATGATACATATCCTATCTCTCTTATAGTTTTAGCTTAGAAATTTTCGTCTTAAAATTTTACTCGGTTCTATATTTAGGTGATGTAAAACTTGGTTCCACATAATGACTCCTTGAGGGAACAAAACAAGACTAAGACTCGTTGGGAGGGAGAAGGCGAGATGTGAACTACAAGATTGATGAATGTAACAAAACGTCTCAGCATAATATTTCAATGTTTCAAGTATATGTGCGTTCGTTTGTTTTTCATACAAGTCTCTGCAGTAATGACTATTAATAATACTATGTCCTTTAAAAGAATCACATACAACTGGACCTGTAATAATTTAATAAATTGCATCAGCTTACCTGATGATATTTAACATTTAAATTTCTCTGACTGGATTAATGAGTATTTATATTGCATGCTTTGCTGCGGCTCGAAATGATGAATCTAAGTATAAAAAAAAAATCAGGAAAATATTTTTTATAATTTTTGAAGTTTTATAATATACAGGCTTTACCAATATTTTGCTATTATTTATGTCTGAAGAACGAATAATTTCTTTCAAAATCTACATAATATTTTTCAAATAAACTCAGTAATAATGTTGCTTGTTGCTAAACGATTTATATTGAATATAAGAAAAGATCTATGTTGAATAGTTGTAGAAATAATGTTGAGAAAAGAAAGTTTAAAAATCCATGAAAATTAAATACTAGATGCAATTTCGATTGTTAAACGATCATTATCAGTGCATATAAAATAAATTCTATTCCGCATTATCGTAGTTTTAGAAGGCGATAACAGAAAGTGCAGTGAATTACTAAAAAACACTAAAAATGGTCTTATGCCAATGGCGGAATGTACTCACTGCTTCCTTCACAGACATGCTCCTACCATAAAAAATGCCGAAACATATCAGAAAAATTCTTCGTAAAGCTGTAAAAGTGTTAATTTTATTAAAAGTCGACCCTTACAGAAGTTTGCTCAACTATCCGATGAAATGCGCGAAAAATCTCTTCTTTTTTTATACAGAAGTCAGATGGTTATTGCGAGAGAAAATGTTAACCCGGTTTTGGGAATTGCGATATGAATAAATAATATTTTTCTAGCGTAAACAAACGCCATTCTCAACGTTTTTACAGAATAATTAGTATATGTTGCTGTTGACTTACTTAGCTGACGTATTTTCACATTTCAATGACTTGAATGTGAATTTAAAAGGACGTGATAAAAATATTTTATTAATGACAGGCAAAGGATCTGGATTTTTCGCTTTCAGAGTAAAAGTTTTGATATGTTTCCACTCAATTCCGATTAGTTTGAGAAAACATTTGGATGAAAAAGACATTATTACTCACAACAGTTTGGATAGCATGAAGATGTATTTTCGTGCAAATTAATTTACGTGAAGTTAAAAATTCAGTTGGTGAAGTATTTCCCGGAAGATAAAAATGATTTCTCGAAGAGATGAGTACTGTATCCATTTAATAAAAACGTCGTTGCAGCTGCTAAGTAACCGGTTGAGATTCACGACCAGCATATCGAAATGTCTGTCGATAAAACGTTACAATTGCAATTCACATCTGATGATTTAGATACGTTTTGGCTTGCTTGTCGAAGTGAATATAGAAATTTAGTCACAGAAGCATTGAAAATACTAATCCTTTTCTCCAAGTCCTACCTTTGTAGAAAGAGTTTTTCGTCTATGGTTCACTAAAAACTAAATTTAGGAAACGTTTTTTATCACTTAGAACGATTTGCTTTTGTGTGTTTCTAACATAAATCCACGTATGAAGAAACCTTTAAATGAAAAACAAACGCCAACCATCTCATTAATTTATCTTCTTTACATGTGTGTGTACTTATTAATGTAAATAACAAGTTTATAATAAATGACTTTTTCTCATAAATTGATTAGAGTAAAGTTATTGGCTAATCTCGCGATCCCCCTTTCATATCACCGGGATCCCCGTTGGGATCGCGAACCGCAGGTTAAGAAACGTTCTGGGGCCGTTGTTGTGGTTGGTGATTATAGATAAACTCCTTCAGAAGGAGTTTCCTGTTGACGTCCAGGTCCTGGCTTATGCAGATGACCTTGCAGTCCTCGTAGAGGGAAGGACAGTCTTGGAGGTGCGGGAGAGGTTGTATGCGGCCATCGACACTATACAGGAGTGGTTGAGGTCCAGGGGTCTGCAACTGTCTACGGAAAAATGCCGGTGTATTGCCTTTACGGGTAGAAGAGTGCTAGAACCGTTCAATATTTCCATCAACGGTCATGCTATAGAAGAAGCGAATAACATCAAGTACTTAGGAGTTATCCTCAGAAAAACGGCAGATACACCGAGCACATAGTCAATGTATGCAACAAGGCAGAAAGGATGATAAAAAGTCTAAACATCATTATGTCATCGCAGAATGCCCCTCGGGCCACAAAGCGCCGTTTACTGGCGACCACCGTCGTGTCTTCGCTTATGTATGCCGTTCCGGCGATAGAGCGCCACCAGGCGCAACAAGGAGAGACTGGCGAAGACGCACAGGTGTGTGCTCCTAGTTGTTGTGTCCGCATACAGGACAGTGTCCTATGCCGCCCTGAGCGTGTTATCGGGAACACCTCCTATTGACCTAATCGCAAAAAAGAGGGTGGAGAGGGCACAAGGCAAGCCAAAACAAGAGGTCAGGGATGCTGTTTATAATATCTGGCAGGAAAGATGGTCGCAGGAAGCTGTAGGTCGATGGACGAGAACCCTCATCCCCAACATCAAGCCATGGTTGTCGAGAAGATTTGGTGAGGTTGATCATCACCTATCGCAGTTTTTTACAGGACATGGTTCCTTCAATAACTACCTGCACAAAATAGGCAAGAGAGAAGAGCCAATTTGCAACTACTGCAACGAGATAGATGATGCTGAGCACACCTTTTTTGAGTGCAATAGGTGGGACACACTTAGACATAGTAAGGCACTCACAGGTATAACTCCAGAGACAACAATAGAATACATGCTAAGAAGCGAGTCAAAATAGAATAATTTTGCTAGTTTTGTTAGACAAGTCGTTTTACAGAAATACTCCGATGAGAGAAGACAAGGTGTTGGCTAGAATAGGACTGGGTGGACAGCCTTGCTGGTGAGGTCCAGCATGCTGCGGTGTGTTGGCACTGATGAGCTACCAAGGACTCCACGGGTAACAGTCAGGTAACAGCACACTGAATACTGAAGGGACCCGGCGCCGCGTCGCGGCGAACTGGGTCTGGCGTGGTGTCCAAAAGGGCAATATTAATAAAGAACTCTCAAAAAGAGCTAACCGGTAGGCCGACCTGCCATGCCGGTATATAGCCGGTAGATGAGGAGGCCTATTTGAGTTAAAAGACACTCCCCTGGGCGGCGTAATACCAACAAGTCGGTCCGGCCCAGGGGAGCTGAGAGAAAAAAAAAAATGTCGTAAGGTAACCTCTTTTTTTTCAACTACAGCTGCCATAGTTGGGTTATATTATATTTTGCAGAGCTTCGTAAGTGCTAAATTTTTGTTTATTAATTTTTTTCGAGTTTGGTCGACTGAGAAGCACGTGAAACAAAGTTTGGTTTTTTGGGCGTTTTCTTTCCTGATCTTCTAATGGTTTTTTTTTTTGGCTTTCCCTCTTCTGGGCAATCGTTGTTGGTTTTTTTTTTATTTCTTTTAAAATTTTTTACCAGTTTTCTAAATTCTATTCTGTACTACTTTTTTCAAATTTCATTTTTTTATGAACCTCTGAGGTCCATTGTTCTCCGTTTATTTTGTTTAAATTTGGTTGGAGATTTGTTTTTTGAGCCTAATATCATTAATTTTCAAACGGTGGCCGAAGAATATGGCTTTCTTTTGTGATGATGAAATCTGAAATTTTCTCAGTTTCATTTATATGAAGATATTTTTAAATTTTCATTTTTTCAGGTATTTTTATTGGTCCTAGGATTTTTCTTAGGATTTCCTTTTTTTCTATTTCATTTACTTCATCTGATTTAAAACAGAATATGAATTTTGATGCCTGATTCAGACTTTCACTACGATTTTCTTTTTATTATAAATATTTTTTTGTTGTAAATATTTTTTAAATTTATTATTTATTTATATCCTTTTGTTTTTATTTCTTTTTATTATGTTTTTCAGGGGTTTTTTGTTACTCTATTTAACATAAATTACATGTTTCTTTAATATTTTCAATGAACTTCCGAATATTACATCCGTAAATATTTTTCATTATTCAAAAACAAAAATTTATCCAAGGACATGCAAAATAAGATAAATCATTTTATTTTATCTTTTTTATTTTAAACGATCTTAGAAAAGAAAAACTTGCTTTGTTTATTTTTTTTTGTGATATTTTACTTCTGTTTTCTTCAAAAAATAGGAAATAGTATAAATTAAACAGTAGAATGAATGTAGGCTAGTCACAAGTCGGTTCTTTTTTCAAAATTATAACTACAGAGTGACTCATAGGTTTTCATACGTAGGAAAAATACTGATGAAACAATTTTTTACTCTAATGAAGAGGTTAATCGGCAAAACCTACGTTATTGGAGTAATGGTAACCCTGACTGATTGAGCCGATGAGAATTCAAAGTGCCGGTAATGTGATGGTTTGGGCCCGGGACGTGGGGTGACAGAATTATTGGACCATTTTTCGTTGATGAAAATTTTACTATCGACAAGTAATATTTATTTTTCTGTATATGGAAACTTATGGGACACCCTTAAATAAAACTTTTTGTTGCTTGATTTTATTATTTTTCATTAATTTTTCTTTTTTTATTGTAATAAAAACTCGTGGTCGTTTCGTATTAAAGAAAAAGTTTATATTTTAATTTGATTTATAATTTTATTATACATATATAAAAAACTGGCACAATTATTTTGTTTATAAAAACCATAAAACTTTTTACGAGTAAAAATTAATAAAAACGTTTCTTTAAAAATTATTCGTTCCTTTCCATAAACAGCATCGTATTTCTCTTAAAATGTGTAATAAAATCATGATTTAATTTTTTTTTATTATTATTATTATTTCCATGTTTTTTTCTCTCTGCAGATAGACCTTCAAGGACCACGCAAATATCATTTTATGTTGTTTATCTTCTTTTCTGTCGGAAGTTCTTCATTCTTTCGGACTGTTAGCTCTTCTTTCTTCAGTCCATTCTCCTCTGTTGAGTTTTTCTTTTCGCCTATAAAATACCTTTAAATTCTTTCTAACCTTTAATTCAAAATTTTTTTGTCTATTCTTTTCGATTTAGACATTTGGTCATCTTCTGTGATGTTGAACTTCTTGAACTCTTCTTTCATCTGTTTAACGTAGCCACTTTGACTTTTATAATTGCAGAGATTATTGAAAATTTGTTTTTTTTAGCCTTGATCGTTTCATTCGGACCGTGTGTCCATAGAATTTTAGTCGTCGTTTTTTATCGTTACTTCCAGGTGTTCAATTTTTATCGTATACCTCTTATTTGATCTCAGTCTGTGCCTTTCTTGTGTTCTTCTAGAACCATAAATCCTTCTTAAAATTCTTCTTTCTGAGTCTTTAGTAGATCTTCTACTCCATTTATATTTGTAGTTTCCATGCCGTACAAGATGACCGGTCTTATAAATGTGCTATAATACCTTAATTTTGCATTTATAGAAAGGTTCTTTTTATTTTTAAGTATTTTTTTGTGTAAAAGTTTAGTTCTAATTTCTGTTTTTTTGGTCTCAATCACTATTTTCATATTTATTATTTGTTTTTTCTAACAATTTTTTCGTTACACTGTAATAAATGTTCTGTTTTAATCAATTAATTTTTTTTTTACCTTTTTTAAAAAAAATACATTTGAAAAAATGTAACAATTGGGAAAATTCCTTCCGGTGTTTTTAAGATTAAATCCATATTCACTTTAGAAAAAGATGGTATCGGTACAGTTTTATCTCTATAATGTTTTGTAGTCATGTATTTAAGCCTATATTTATATCAAAGATTTCATTATACAAGTATATTTACATTACAATATTTAAACATTTTGTCTTGTAAAGGAAAGATAAAATTTTACTTTTTATAATTAGCATTTGAAATACCGTTTAATTAAAAAAAAAAATTATTTTCAAATTGTCTATTCATACTCGAGTAAAAATTGTTAAGAAAGCCAATAAATATAAGTTTACTACTTTTTTCAAGTTGACACAAATTACTGGTTTCTGTATTTAAAAAAATCTCTACTTATTCCAAACTGCCGTAGTTTAATTTTACGACTTTGTATTCCATTTAATATGAATATTTTATTTCAAAGTTTATAGTAAGTTATCAGAATAACTTCCCCGTTATTCTGATACTTTCTGTTTGCGTATCATTACGAGACAAATCTAACAGGCTTATTAAACTTTATGGGGTAAATTAAAAAATTTACCTTATTTGAATTCTTATAATAATATATAGGTAATTTTTTATGGAAATTTTCGCTACCAAAACATAATTTCAAAGAGTTATAAATGTATAATAATAAAAACTACATTTTTTCCTCTTCTTTGGAAACATTTATGGGTTTTCCTTTGGATTCCGGTTTTAGAATAGAAAAGTTACGGAATTGAAAAAATAATTATGATATATTTTTCTGATACGGAATTAAGATGTACATTCATTTTTGCTTATTGTAATTTTACTTCCTTGTAGTAAATAAAGGAAGTATTGTGATCCCGAAAAATTTCGGTTTTCAGATTTCAAAAAAATATCCATTTTGACTAGTTACGTCACGCAGGTACGTACGTGACGTCTGTACCTACGTATGTATTTTGCATAACTCAAAAAAGATTTGCCTTAGAATGTTGAAATTTTGAATTTAGAATTGTTGTAACATCTAGTTGTGCAGCTCTGCTTTTGATTGCAATCGACTGGACCAAAAGTGTCCAAAGAGCCCAAAATCAAAAAAATTGGATTGTGTGATTTTAAAAGAAATTTAACAATAAATAATTATTAATAATAACAATAAAATATATATATATATGAAATAAAATCAGAAGTTATTAGTGAAATTTTTATTTGTTTTTTGTTGCCAATCATTTAATCATTCTTTGGTTTGATATAATTCTTCTGATCTTAATTTGTGTACACGTTCTCTAGTTTTTTATTTTTTCGTTGATCTTAACGGCTTCTTCCTCTATATTTATCATCTTCTCATAATCGTTTTATTCTTTCTTTCTTTGCAACATTTTCTTCCTGTTTATTTTTATTTTTTATTTTTTTTTGGTTTCCAACATTTTCTTCCTTTTTTCATTTTTCTCTTTTTTTAATTTAAATATATTGATTTATTAATAACTATTAACCTCTGATTGTAAAAAAATTTTATAATAAATAATAATTCAATAATAACAATAAAAAAAATGAAATAAAATCAGAAGTTATTAGTGAAATAACATTTTATGTACTTTTAAAAAAGTCCGCAAGCGCCCTTCAAATGAGACTTAAAAAAAAAATCACACTGTTTTTCGTTGATTCATGAACTTATTTTTAATAAAACTTGGAGAACGTTCACATCGATTGACTGCTGTAAGAAAGCATCAATGTTAAAAAAATAAAAGAACCGATGAAAAAAAGTATTCATTTACAGAGAATGCGTCAAGTTTTGAGTAACCTAACGAACGTATATAATATACGTTCCCCCATGGCCTAATGAGATGAGGATGACATGTAAATGAGGTGTACAGACTCAGGCCGATTATTCGTGAGACGTGTGGTTAATTGAACCCCAACCACCAAAGTACACCGGCATCCGCTGTCTATTATTGAAATCTGTACAAAAACTACTAAAAAACGATTTAAACCTCAGAATCTTTGACTTTGAAAATCAGCTGTTAAACAACTGATTTGCAACTACAAGTTTACTCCACCAGCCCGGTGAGCTATATATAGACTAATAAAAAAATCTTGTATTGTTTATATATATGATAAAATTGTCCAGTTAACATTAGCTGTCTAGTTCGTGTTGTTCGGCCAATAAATTTTTTTAGTCTTCTAGTACCACTAGGTGATGATATGACATCATCCCGCATTGTTTAAAAAAAGTTTATCCAAATTTAAAAGTTAATTAGTGGTGAAAAGTTAATTGTGGAAAAAAATTACAGATCAAATTAAGAACCTCCTCGTTTTTGAAATCGGTTAAAAAAGAAATAAAAAATAACTTATCTTACATTGAAAATGAAGAAAGATTATTCTGATTTCAATTATTTATATTAACAAAGATTAAATTAACAAAATTAGGACTATTTAAAGTAAAAATAAAACGATGTCTTAATTTAGTACAAATTGTTTTACCACAAAAATAAAGCAGTTACATCACAATGATATTCTGAAGACAGTAAAACAATACATTTCCTACCAAGAAAGTATTTTTAAAGAAATATAGAAAACTAAATAAATCAATACAGAAAAATAAAACCGTTCGTGTACAATAAAACGTTGCTATAAGGGATATTTTTGAATTGTTAAAGAGAAGTTAGGGAATAAAAAATGTACGGTAACGTAGCCTGTACACAGTTGAATAGGCAAACATTCACAATAACCATGAAGTCCACGATGCTATTTTTGAAACAAAACCTTACTTATACAACAAAATACATAGAGAATTTCTTGCTTGGCTAAATACAATATCATTTCATATTTATTTGAAAAAATAAAAATTCCACTGTATTTAAATAAATTACAAAATTTACAATAAAACATAAAATGAAAGAAAAATGAACGGCATATTAAACCGAAGAAATTCTTTAAAAAAATTAATTAAATTTAAAAAAAAAAACTTAAAATAAACTGGTATATCATTTTTCTCTTCTTCATATCTGAAAATACTTTTCTTTATACTCATTTTTCCTAGTTATTTCAAGGATAGGCGAAGATTTGAATGGATTTTTAAATAATCGGACATCCCTCTCCTCTTCAAGCCTATTTACTAGAGGAATATGATACAGAAATTAGTAGCGTTTGAAAAAAGCTATGCCTTAGAAAAATTTAACCCTGGAACCTTGAAATGAAAAAAATGTGGGCGTAACTACTTCGCTACGGAGATCTGCTTAAAATAAATAACATTAAAAAAAAATTCTTTGCTTTTTGTTAAAAAAAAAAGGAAGACTACATCTTGCCATCATTAATAAATAAAACCAATAGAAAAAGTGTTGCTAAATTTCAGGGCTTTACCTTAGAAAAATTATTATTACAAATACCAATAGGTTTCTTTAAAAATATTGACTTAATTATGTAATATTTAAGTCAATATAAGTCATATTTAAGTCAATATTTAAGACAACGATTGCGAGAATAAATTAATAAAATTATTTGGGCCTGATTTGACCCTCTGACCGATGATGTTTTTATCTTAAAAATTACGTATTATTAACAATATAGGGCATTCGGAAATTAGCTGTGGACAGAAATTGTGGAAGTGTAATGAATAAACTTTCTTAATTATTACTTGGTATTTTTATTCCATTATTTTATAGAAAATGTGATTACAAAACTAGAAAGTTTATAAAAGGTGTTGAAAATTACCTTTATCAACATCAATACAACACTACACACGTTTCAATTTGTTTCCAAACATTTTAACCCGCTGTACTGGAATGTCTCGTACGTATGCCGTTATTGTGGTTTTCAGGTCGTCAATCGTGCGTGGTCTGTTGTGATGCACTGCTTGTTTCGCTGTCCGTCAAAGAAAATAATCTGGGGGAGTTACATCGGGCGATCGTGCAGGCCACAAACCCCACGAAATGATTCGTTCACCAAAGACATTTCGTAAAAAAGTCACTGACCTGTTAGCTGTGTGCATTGTGGCGTCATTTTGTTGGAAACGAACGTGATTGATTTCCACTTTTATTTATTAACTGACGAAGTTTATTAAAACAGCAAAATAAGGATCAGCATTAACTGCATTTTCATATAAAATTGGAGTCAAAAAGTGGATTCTACTCACACCGACCCAAACCCTATTTTTCGCTTCACGTAATTCATGGAAGTTAATTGCCGACCACAGTCGTGTATTTTGTGAATTAATATAACCTCTCATATGAAACCATGCTTCATCTGTAAAAAACATAATCTTGAGTAATTTTGGTCAATAAAACGTTTAAACCATTGACAATAATATAATATTTTAGCATGATGTGTAGATTTCAGTTTTTAAACAAATATTACTTTGTAGGGGAAAAGTTTCAGTTCTTTTCTTAAGCTTTATGTGCTGCAGCAAGTTCGATATCTTGCTGCTGCGCTAACTTATGGACTGACTTTGATGGACTTTCTTCCATCAAAGTCAGCATCCGAAATATCAAGCAGCTGCTGTTCGTTTAGTTTAGGTGGTCTTCCACTCGATCAGCGTCTTCAGCAGAGCATGTTGCCTGAAATTATTTGTTAAGAGTTCGAACTGCATTGTTCTGAGAAACAGGAGTATTTGGAAACTTTTCAGAAAATTTGTGATTTACTAATTCAGTATACGAGTACTTCTCACCTTCACGAAAGAGGTGTTTAATGAGAAAAACCCGTTCCTGTATTTAAAGAACCGTTACGTTTCTCGAAACTACCGATTCCGATAAACGAAACTATAAATGTTCAATCATAACTCAATAACTGACGTCTTGCTTTATTACTGAGCAACGTCCAACGAACCCACAGGGCAACCAGCCTAACACCGAAAGAACAGAATGCACCATGTAATTCTAAAGCATACTGCACAGCGACTATATAACTGAAAAAAAAAAATCAAAATATTTTGCAAAAACTTCGGGTCCAACTTGACTTCCTTTTTCAACCGAATGAGGTTTTAATCATTGAAGTCAAGATTATACTGTACGTAGGATACACATACGGTATAAAATTCATATCAGATCAAATCATGTCGTTTTTTTCAGGCTGCAATTCTTTGACAACTTATATATTCCCGAATTTTACACGTCCTTTCTTTCGGATCTTTAAATCTTTTGAACGAGGCTGTTTTGTTTCAAGAGAACATTTCTTTTCTCTTACGAGTAATGTCTTTTTTAGGTCTGCCCCATATTTACTGCTTCGAAGATGTTACAAAATTAAAAAGAATGAAATATAAATTAAAAGAAAAAGAACTTATTCCAAACAGAAAAAAATATTGCACTGAAAAGGAATAAATAATTTTTCCACTACGTACTCAATATAATTTTTGAAACTTATTTTTTGAAGTCGGCGCCAAATTTTATATTTAACCTGACACCCTAACTAAAATACGAGTAAATGTAATCCGTATCTTGCACTCGTAAATCATATGAAATTTAACACCGACTTCAAAAAAATCGTTTCAAAGGTTGTATTAAAGGTGTAGTGAAAAATTTTGTTTTCCTTTTCAGTGCATTTTTCTTTTTTCAATTTTTTTTTAAAGTTTATTTTCTTTACTTATTTAGAAAAAATAAATAAATTATTATAAATACTTAACCAAAATTTACCCTGTTTATTATTATTATTATTAATAAATAAATAACGTTTTATCTAAAATTACAAAATATGTTTATTAAATTATTAACGAACTCATAAATAAATATTGTGTTTAGTACAATGTTTAAAGAAGTCAATATAAATCCTGGTGTTGAAATTTATTTCGTTTAATCTTTGATATAATCATATAAATATTTATAATTATAATAATAATTTTATTATAATGTAAGCAACCATTTATATTAGCTTTGTCGGCATTCGTTAACTGCATTTTATTTACTTTGTGTTAGGCATACATTATGTTAATCAAATGAAGGAGACGAAGATGGCATTTTAAATGACTTGAAATATTATAATGTATACGAACAAGTACTAGTATATTTATATAAGAACGTTTATACGTGTTAATTTAAAAAAATAATAATTTTTTATGTTTAATGACTTAATAAGTGGATAATGAGTGTCGGGGAAGTTTGGTGTTTTTATTTTCGTTTATTTGTTTGTTGTTGGCATAGTGTGTGTTATTTTTAATTTTATATGACTGTACTAATATAAGCTGTATACGTATGTGGGAGTTAATAATATTGATGCTACACATGGAATGGGAACCAAGCTTTCAAAGACAAGCCATGTAAGTTTCATTTAATTTTTTATTTATAATTATTATTTTAGACAAAGTTTTGATTAATATTAATGCGTACGTGTGTGTGTGTGTGTGTGTGTGTGTGTGTGTGTTATGCTTTGTGTATATATACACAAACATAAATCCTATTCTATGTTTGTCGTTGATGTTTTTATGTTGTATTAAACTTTATTCTAAAATTCTGTACGCCCATTTTCTCATATATGGTATCTCCTTTCAAACTGGAGCTTTTTAAATTTTTATTCAAAAAAGTGAAAATATATATATATATATATATATATATATATATATATACACACACACACACGTGTGTGTGTGACTAATGACGTAAATATGATAGAATTAGAGACCATGGTTGTGAACAGGAGATCTGACTTGTGATCACAAAAAAAGTATCTAAAAGTTTATTTTAACTATAAATAATATAAGTAGGTTTTTAAGAATTGTTTAACGTTGGTAAGCTTATAAAAAAAAATCGTGGCCGTATTAGAAAAGCCGTTCGTAAGAAACGTCAAGGCAAGAGATTTATCTCTTCTATTACCGATTTTGACTATTTTTGGATTTCTTATAGTAAATTTGCGACATCTTCTTCCCTTTCTTTTCTCTAACTAGGTGTTCTTGGTCTTTTTCTTTTTAACCTCCTGAAAGTCTTAAATCTCTTTTATATATATATATATATATATATATATCAAATGTAAAATAAATTTATTATATATGTATTTATTTTATTTAAAACTTTTGTAGTATTATTATTTTCTGTTTGCATTCATTTACTTATTTTTGGCTTTTTCTTGATATTTTTATTTTACATTTAAAATGATATATGATATATTTATAAATAAAATGCATACAGCTTTATTAACGTTTTCAATATTTTTCCACCCATAAAATGATAATTTATAGCCATGTAAGTACTATATTGTATATACTTTTTATTAAATATATAACAATTTCTCATATACGAGTAATACGTCGTAGCTGGTTTATGGCCAATATCTGTAAAGGAAGCCGTTCGATTTTAATTAATTTTTTTTTTTTATTTTTATATCCGTTTATGTCCAGTAATATAAAATTTATCACCATTTTTTTTTTAATATTGGCTGCTGAAGTTTGTTTTTAAAACGTTTTGTAGGGTTATATACAGAGTGCATCACGAACTTCTACCGGGACTTTCATAAGCTATTGTAATCGTAAAAATAATGGAAAAAGTTCATATAAACATATGTTCTAAAATGCTTCGTTTGCGAGTTACGGTTAGTGAAAGATTTCGCTCGGATTTTAGCTACTCTTTTCTTACCTTTCTTTGTTTTATTCAACATATCAAACCCCTTTTTATTCAGAATTAAATTCTCTACAAGTGTTTTTTTTTAAGTTTTATTGTTTATTATCCATTTAATAAAGTTATTGTACGTCAAACATAAAAAAACATGGTTTTTTACCCCATTTTATTGGTTTTCACCCTAGTTTTTTCAAAAATTACTTCAGCTACGGTTCTGGGATATATTTTTTTTTAGATATTTCAGGTAAAACGTCTTAGGATACCGCTAATTCTGTCCCTTAATTAACGTTCTAAAAATTTAACTTGACCATTTTTTTTTTTTTTTTTTCGCCCAGGTAGCTGAAATCCGAGCGAAATCTTTCACTAGCCGTAACTCGCAAACGAAAATTTTTAGAACATATGTTTATATGAACTTTTTCCGTTATGATCATAATTAAGAAACTGACTCAAGACAAAAAAATAAACAAAAAGGTTCATATGGACAAATCTAGCTTCATTTTCCCTCTATCCGCCATTTTGGATTTTTTCAATAAAAATGTATATCTTAACAGCGCAAATTTTATTAAAATACCTCAATCTATTCTTAAGATATAAATTTTTATTGGAAATTTAGTTAATATTTTCCTTTTGTTAACTAATTTTGACAAAATTGCGAATAAAAGGAAAATGAGGTTTGGTTTTTGTTCACGTGAAGTTTTTTGTTTATTTTGGTGTCCTTAAAAGTTAGGCATCTTCCGGGACACTTTGTGTTTATATATATATATATATATATATATATATATATATATATATATATACAAATGTAATTTATATATGTAAATGTTGAATAAAATTACCTCAATTGTAATTTTTTTAATTCAAGTCACAGCGGAGAGGATTAATATACATCCTCTAAAAATAGAAATTATATCAAATTTGCTATTTTTCGCCTTATTTATTATTTTTATTTTTGTTATAAAGGTGGGAAAAGCCATATTTAAATGAATTTTGTTAATTTTTTTTTTTACTTTTTTAAATATTTAACATTTTATTTGCGAGTGAAGAAATAATACGAGTAATTTTCAACTAGTATGATTAGAATTTGTTTTGGATCAGTTAACGCAAAATATTGCAATTTTATAGATTAACATCTATCAGAGCATTAAACTAAAGGTTGAAATATTTGGGGTTTTTCCGTTTCGGTCAACTGTGGGCGTTAAAACTATTCTTAGCATCCTTCTGTCCCCCTTTTGTTTTGATGCTTCTTCGTAAAAAACCCTCCTTTCCAAAATTCTTTTAATTATTTTTTGATCAATCCCCGATTTTGTAAGTCTGGAATTTCTGCACTCGCTGTGTTAAAGACTTTTATAACTTTATCACAATACACGCATTTTAATTTTTATTTCTAGATAAAAGAGACAACTTTCGGAAATTCTGTTATCACTCAACCTTAAAATGTGACCTATGAAAGCCAATCTCATCTGATTGGATAAAACAGAAATAATCAGTTTCTATTAATTTTTGTAATTTTTTTTTATTGATTTAGCAAATCAGTCTAAGACATTTTCCAACTTTATCATAAAGAAATGGATCTAAATCCCAATGCAGATACTAGGAATATTCAACCATAGGCTGTTATTGGCAGCCTGTTTTTTTACATGAATTCTTATAGTTAAAACACCATATGCAATCAATAACACTCTGTTCCATTAATATTTTGGGAAATGTTAGCTGATAATCTGTGGATCATATAGCTCTAAACTAAAAAAACAGTAACATTTTTCCAATACGTTTATGAGTATTGTCTGCAGGTACTACCACTAATACAAACATGGGAAAAATTTTAGTATTTCGCTTACCAATAATATTTAAAACTTTATCAACCATTTTTGAACTCTGTTGTATTTCATTAAAAAAATAATTTACAGTATTCATTATTACTATTTTTATTTTTAAATGTACTTCCAGATTTGAAAAAAAATATGCTCAACAGTATAGAATTACACGTAGATAGGCACAAAAAAAATTACAAAAAACCATACGTACTGTTTATTAGAAATTTAGCTTTGAAATTTTACAGTGTGAAGTATTAATTAATATACATTTTTTCGAATGAATTAATATTTAATATAAATAGACCTATTTCCTGTACTGAAGTAAGCCAGGGTACATACATCGGTTTGTTAGGTAACAGAACATGGTATATGATTTTTGTTTTCTCTCTCTGTCCCAGCCTTTCTTATTACTATGAAGCATGTAACGAATCTGAAATACTATCCGAATAGTCAGTGTCCTCTCTCTAAATGTAATGATGTAAATTATACGGCCTTTTTGAGCTAATAAAGATTTCAATTATAGGGCTAAATGTAACCTAATTTTATATCTCGGTATGTTACAATATGCTGCAGCGTATGTCAGACCAGTGAATCGAACGATTGGGAAACCGCTTCAGTCTCACTTTCCTTTTTAAAAGAGAAACATTGGTTGTTTATTATTCTCTGGAATTGCCGTACCGTTTTTTTAGGTTCGATTAAATTGTGGTAACTAATTATAAATACAGTTTGAACATGTATTATAATTAAAAAGCAAAGTTTTATAAAAATGCTTAATGTTTTAGGAAACTAGTATCACTTTGAGTATAATCACTTTTATTAAAATCGGAGGAACATTAGAATGGTCTTGTTTTTTTTTTACCTTTCAAAACATGATGAAGTATTATTACAATGCTTTTATTTGGATCCAACATTTCAGTATCGATGTATATCTTTTTTTAATTTTAATAATAAGCATTCTTTTTTTTAATATCATAATTTAATGTTACTAAATAATCGCAACCTAATATTTACATTTAACAATTTTTCAAACACACATGATATTTGGTTGTGACGTATTCTAATAATGCAGAATAAGAATTTCATTCTAAATATTTAAATCAAAAATAAAATGAATGCATCTTTTATTAATTAAATTGTAAACAAATAAACTATAATTAAAACGTAATTTTATCTATGATAAAATTATCATCGTATAGATTCCTACAATCTGATGTATATAATCTTGGGATTATATATTATATATTTTTTAAAATATATATATATATTTTTTTAAATTATTTATATATTTTTACAGCTGTACTACAAACTTTTTCTAAAGATCACATCTGCACCGAGGACTGTTTTAATGCATACAATATAAGGTTATGTTATGGCAAACGTTTTCCGTTTGTGTGTAAAAGAGTTACAAAAGAACATTTTAAAATTTTGTTAAAAAAAAATTGTACTTTTCTTATCCAGCTATCTAGAAAACGTTTTTTATTGGTACTTTTAATTGGATTATTCTTATTTCTGTTTAGTAGACGTGATTTCTTTAGCGGAAAAGAAATTTAAATTTGATTACATGGCAAAAATAGTGCCTGTATGTTTTTCTAATAAAGAAAACGTTTTTTTTCAGTTTATAATTACGTGTGTAAGAAGTTTGATACGTGTAGAATGAACGGCATAGAATAGATTATTGACGAGGGAACTATAGTGAAATAATGAGAAGAAGCCTGCAACAATAACAATAACAATGAATAACTAGTTTGGAAGGGATGACATAGAGGTCGCTAAAAACTCTGCTAATGAGTCATGGACGGATCGATTTGACCCCTCCTCATCACCCTTACCGCTCGGTATGACTCACAAAGAGGTTGTCCGACCGCACGCTAATGCCTTCTAGATATTAGTTCCACACATCTTTATCGTCTCTCGTTCTCTCACACTCTCTTTTCGCTCTCTTCGTTTCTAATTGAAGAGCTTTCAACTGAATTCAATCCCAAGAGATTGAAGAGAGTGTCGAGTGTCCTCTCTTGCCGCATAAATAAGCCCTCTTATGTGTTAATACATTTACGTTCCATTACATTCCTCACATTACATTTCCCTGATCTGTTAATTATATCCCCTCTAATTGTATTAATAACAATAATTAATTGTTTATTCTCGTTTTTGATTTTTTCCCCCTTATTTTCTCTAAAGTAGTATTTTAATGCGAGTAATTTTTCTTTTACTTTGAATAATTTCTAACGTAACAATATTTTAATAAAGTATAAAAAACCTGTTAATTTTAATTTTTATATTGTTTTATTGGTTTTTTTGTTTAAACATTCCAAAATCCACTGGAAGAAAGAAGTTTCCCTGAAATGTTTGTATGTACTGGAAACAATAATACCGGTATAGTTGTATATACCGGAATTCATATTTGAATGAACTTCGGTTATTGTTTTGAGACTGGTATTTTTCCGGATGGTAGCGGTTATATGTTACCCGGAAAAGAATCCTTAGTCAAAATTAAAAAAAAAAAAAGTTTTTTACTAAAATTATTTTAAATAACTTTATTCCCTGAAATCTTTTATTAAAATAAATTCCTAATTAGTAGATTATAGAACATTCTCTTCTCATTATTATTTTTCCAAGGAAAGCACAAAATGTTGTACTTTCCTTGTTCTAAATCTAAAAGAAAACTTTTAAGAAAAAATGTTAAATTTTTTCATTCGTTGAAATTTTCACTAAAATGTATCCTGGATGTGTAAACAAAAAAAAAGATTTTCTGAAAGAGAGAGTGCTTAATGCTTTTGCTCTTTTTTCTTTTTTATAAACTGCATTCTGGGCGAATAAATGCCAAAAAAAATCTTTCATTATTAGGAGGCCCACTGGTAAATTATTCAAATGAATACACGTAGCGTACAAATTAAATTTAAACATGCTATTTTTAGTACTGTTTACTTCATTCATTTATTATACGTTGACGCGTTTCAGAATAACTCCATTGTTAAAATTTATTGTATTGATACTTTTAAATTTCTGTTAGAATTTTACAACGTTTAATCAACGCCCTCCCTATATTTGACGTTATGCCTTATCTGGACTTCTTCCAGTTTATTTGTTACTAACGGTTTTACGTATATTTTAATTTAATTTTAATTTTTATTTATAATAAATATATATATTTATCTTTTAATTTTATTTTATTTTTATTTATAAATAAAATTAAAAGACAATTATAACCGTTAATAACAAATAAATAAAAAGAAGGGCATATAAGTCATGACTCGGTCAGGCATGGCATTTTCACACACGCTACAAATCATTCATCTCATCCTCTGCAGCTGTACCTAACGGTGGTCCCGGAGGTTAAAAAAGGAAAAGACATGACGTCAGCTAAAGGGAGGGGCGTTGACTAAACTTTAGATAAAGACTAACAGTAATTTAAAAGTACCACTACAATAAGATTTGACAATGGAGTTATTACGAAACGCGTCAACATAAAATAAAAGAATGAAACTAAGAAAGGTAAACAGTATTCAACGTAGAAACCAGAAACCATAGTGTTCTTAGCAGAAAATATAATAATTACTATCGTAACAATAACAATTTTAAACTTGCTAATCTGGTTAAAACAAATTCAATCTGCATTTTTCTTTAAAATAGCTTTTAAAAAAATAGACAAATTAAAATAATACGTTTTTGCTTGTTTGCTGTACGAAGCGTAAAAAGTACATGGAAATAAAGCGCATTTTCCTATATTAAATCCTGTAATAAATTTCTGATATCTCGAGATCAGGTTACTCACTTTTGATAAATAATATTTAGTTAATTTTACAAATTTTATTCGAAGGAATTATGTTGATATCTTAAGAAATTTATTACTTTAGAGAAAATCGTAATATACGAAAAATGATGATGTTAGTATGTTTTTGTTTAAGCCTTACTCTTAGCCCAATAATAACATTTTTGAATAAGTTTACACTTAAAACTTTTATCAAAGGTTTTTAAGAAAAGTAAAAGAATCTTAGAGGTTGTCCTAACGATTTCTCAAAAACTGATGTTTTCATTTGAACATCAGTATAAACAAAAAAGAAACATTCCGATTTACGTATAAACATTTCCTGCAGATATATTTGAAAAATAGTTATTTATCTGTAATATTTTTGTTGATTTTTTTTCCTTTTCTTTTTTGTTAAAAGCTCTCTAAATCCGACGTAAGGAGATTGGGATTAATTATGATGACTGCTTAGGAACTACCCGGCAACTCTGTTTCATAAAAAATTATTGTAATGGACGTGAGCTGTTTATCGATTAAAATTCTGTTTTCTAATCCCCAGTAGTATTATATATTCAGATTTACGCTTTCTTGTAAGGATCATCTAAATACCTGTAAATACAAAAATAATTAGATAAAATATCTGTTATATAGTTTCGACGTTGAAAAAATAAAGATAACATGATCGTTCTAGTTTTTTTATTTTTCAGGTGATGCACTTTATGATTAATGCATCACTTTATAGAAGGGGAAATTGGGAACCTGTAAGTTTTGAATTCCGAATGTATGAAGTTACACATGTAAGAAACAATTTACCATGTAATAAAAAACCGACTGCTTTTTTCTTCTGGTCTCTGTAACTAACTTAAGCTTCTTAAATGTAACAAGTAGGCTTTTTTTTAAAGGACTTCTTAGTAGTAACAGGAATAGAGTATTACTATCCTTTAAGTATCACCCACCGTTCAGTAGAGTACTAACCCCTCGTTTTCCCTTGTTTCCTTTCTCTTCTCCCTTTTACTATTCAATTCTCTCTATGTTCTTACGTTAACTCCCTTACATTTACATGGCCGATTGGATTCCTGCCCATCCACTTACATGGAACGCTAACCGGAGTGTACTAGATGTGGGAAGTACATTTATATAGTATAAACTATTTGTATTAGTATTTTTTTTTTTTTTTTTTTTTTTTTTTTTTTTGTTACTAGATTAATTAATCGAAATAATAATAAAAAACAAGTGTTTTGTTTTTTATTTTCTTCTATTTCGGTTTTGAAGTTATAACATTCACACTTTTTATTCGTTGAAAAATGAACTAACGAAACTTTATGTAATTTACCTTATACAATTTGTAATTTACCTTATAATTTTAATTTTATAATCTATATTTCTTCCTTCTTTGATAATCTTTTTTCATGTCTTCCAAATAAATATTTAATTAAACTGGGAATAGCCAGCACCGTTGGCTCTTCTTCCAATGCCATATTTATTAGTTATTTTCCGTTTCATTTATTTTCATAGCTATTTTCTAATTCCGATAATATGATTCTTTAATAAATATTCTGAATATCTTTCCAAACTATACAATGATTTTTTTTAAATATTTATATTATTGACGACAGTCCCCAATCCTGTTCCCATATCTATAAAATATATTTATACAGAATATCCCACGAAGAAACGTGGAAACTTTCAAAACATGTTCTACTTGTGAAAATAATGAAAAAAATTCAATAAACATAGATCTGAAAACGCTTAGGTTTTGAGTTAAGGCTAGCGAAAAATTTCGCCCGGTTTTGGGTTTTTCTAATAAAAAGAAGTCCTACTGTAATTTTTGAGACCCAAATTAAGGAGTAAATTTTATTGTTTCTTTTGTAATTTGAGTTGGAAAATAAGTTATAATGGTCCGAGAACTGTACTTCAGTAGTTTTTAATATATCCGATGTAAAACACAAAATTTAATGTCGAAAAACAAGTTTTGTTTTAGATTTTGTAGTACAATAGCTTTAGTAAATGGCTAATAAATGCCGAAGATTTAGTACAAAAACTTGTAGAGAATTTAATTCTGGGAAAATTAATGGAAATACAGCCAATAAAAAGTAAATAAAAACTTTTAAGAATTGGTTTTTTATTGAAGACGAAAAATAGACAGAAAATCTTATTATTCTTTCTGTATCTAATAAGTATTCTTTTTAAAGATTCTTCGGTGTATCAGCATTTACGAACGAAAGGGTCATTTCCAACATCTTCGATTTCTGTTAACGCCAAGTAAATCATTGTGTTAATGATGGGCATCGTATGATTCACGAAAATTCTCAGCGTAGCCCAGTCACTAGCACAAGGTGAATTTCATGTCGCATGGTTTGTCAAAAAACAAGTGTAACGCATCCTACGGAAAGAAAATCTTTATCCTTTCCGCCTGCCGATCTTTCAAAATTTGCAGCAAACAGATTACCCCCAGCGGTTAAACTTGTGTCCATTGGCTTCTAGACAACGCTGATAAGGTAAATTCAATTATATTTGCTGATGAAGCTACTTTTATGAGAAACGGAGTCTTCAATTCTAAAAAATAGTCATTTATGGAGCGAAGACAATCCACATTATACTGCGGAAACTAGTTTCCAACGTAGATTTCACTTTACTGTTTGGTGTGGCATTATTTATAACCAAATTCTGGGACCGTTTGTTTTCAATGCATACCTTACGGGAGATGCATACGTTCATTTCTTGAAAAATAATTTGCCGGCTCTTTTGGAGGATGTACCTTTACAAACTAGATTGAAAATGATTTTCCAGCACGATGGTGCTATGCCACATTTTCCTTTAGTAGCTAGAAATCACCTGAATGTCAATTTCCTAAACCAGATTGGACGTGATGGACCAATCGTTTGGCCACCACGATCAGCTGACTTAACCCTGCTAGATTACTTCATTTGGGACCATGTGAAAACGATAGTATACCAATAAAGAATTAATAGTAAAGAAGATTTGCTCATTAAAATAAGAAATGCTATTGAATTTATAAGAAACGATCCTAGAAGATACGGAAAGCCACCGGAAATATAATTACGTCAGGTAGAGTGCTGTATACGTTGTGAAGGGGGTAATTTCGAACAATTACTTTAACTAAGGTTTGTTATTCTGTTTCCATTTATCATTTCATGTAGTTTATTTTTTTGTTTTGCTATATTAAGAATAATTTTATTAGGTACAGAAAGAATAATACGATTTTCTGTCTGTTTTGCTTCAATTAAAAACAGAATTTTAAAAGTTTTATTCACTTTCTATTGGCTGTATATACATTCCTTTTCTCAGAGTTAAATTCTCTACAGGTTTTGTTACAAAATCTTTGGCATTTATTAGTCATTTAACAAAGCTATAGTACTACAAACCTAAAACAAAACTTGTTTTTCGACACCGAATTTTGTGTTTTACGTCGGATATCTTATAGCCTACTGAAGTTACAGTTCTACAGTTTTGGGACCTGTTTTATCCTTTTTTCCAGCTCAAATTACATAAGAAACCATCAACTTCACTCCTTAATTTGGTTCCCAAAAATTACAGTAGGACTTCTTTTTATTAGAAGAGCCGAAATCTTTCGCTAGCTGTGATTCAAAAACAAAGCGTTTCGAGACCTATGTTTATGTAAACATTTTTCATTATTTTTATCGGTAGAACGTCCTCACAATTTCTCCATTTCTTCGTCGGATAACCTGAATATTCCTTTATCACCTTTTCCACCTCTTCCCCTCCGATTTTTTTTTTACCCCCTTACTCGTACTTTTGGATATCAGTAGTTTTACTTGTGGTTTTATTTTAACATTATATTAAATTTTTATAGTTCCAATTGAAGTTTCCTTTATTATTTTCGGTAATAAAACTTACTGAATTTGCTGTTAAATCGAATTTTTTTAAATTAATTTCTGAGTGTTTTAAAATTAGATGATATATTGTTTTGGGATGATCAAATCGATTTCATTTGGTAAAAATCAAACCGTACTGTTTTGAAGCGTCTTGATAAAATTTTAACCTTAATCATTAATAAATATTTTTTATACGTTCGTATTTTCCCATCTGAAGTACATCTTTTGAGACATCCTCAAAAATTCAAAATGAATTTTCAAGATAGAAAAATTAACTGTCAGATCTGGTGCCCATACATAAATACGAATCGTGTTGACCAGCGAAAAATTAAAAGTTTTAACAAATCCATGTGTTTATGAAGGTGCAATCTGTGCTAAAAGGAATCACATATGTATATTATAACTATATCTACCTATATCAAACCAGATAACAGAACTGTGTTTTATTATAACTCAACACAGTACTTCGACTTACGAAAAAAGCCGTATAATTTTAATCGTTTCATTGCTATTTTACGTGGAATCATTTGAAAAATCATCCCACCAATTTATTTATAACAAAGTTAAAAGATTTTATTTTATATAAATACTATTATTCTGTCCATGAATTTAATACAATATTAATTATTTTTTTTTTATAATTAAAATTTTCTGCATCCCGTTCAACGTGTACATAAAATATATACTGAAATAATTATGATTAACTGCTTCTAAATTGTGGATTATTTTGTAATTATCATATATATATATATATATAGAATTCAACCTGACAGACGACCAGTTCATGTTCATGTCTATAAAATATTTATGTAGTTTTTTATAATCTTTATTCTGAAATAAACATTTTGTTATTATTATTACTATTAATATATATACTACGTTAAGGTTAATATTACTTCATATGTTTATATGTTAAGTAATTGATATACTTTTTATTATACGAGTATCAACATCTATTCATGTATTTTGTGATGCTGCTCAATAAAGATTTTGTAACGGAGCCGTTCCTTTTTTATCTTTGGAGTAACACATCTACCCACTCTTGTCCTAATTTATTGTTTACCGACCAGAATAAACGATTTATTTGTTTGTTTGGTAAATGAAAAAAAATCTGTTTAATGATTAAAAATTAACTAAATTAGTATTTATATAATTTATTTATAAATTTGCATGATAATTAAGCCCCTGTGGCCTAATGGATAAGGCATCGGTCTCCTAAACCGGGGATTGTGGGTTCGAGTCCCACCAGCGGTCAATTTTTTTTTATATCCTTTATACATCAATAATAATATGAAAAAACTTTTTTAAATACTCATTTTTTATACATTTTTTAAAATACTTCGGTTTAAGAGAAAATACCTTAGGCTTTTATTGTCATTTCTTACTAATTTCCAAATATTTTTTTTAAATTCCTCTTCTTTTTTTACATAGGGATCATATGTATACATTCTTGATACCATCTGTATATAGATGGCCTATACTATTATTATAAATTGTACAGAATAAAAAAATCTATTTCATTTATTTGTTGTTTATCACTACATAATGTAAGTACATAGTTTATAATATATATGTATTTTTTACTTTAACCGATATTGATTTTATTTATTTATTTAATTCTTCTTTTTGAGTAAAGTAATTTTATCTGATTTATTTTATTGTAATACTGTTTGTGTACAGGATAAATAGACTGAATGACTGTTTAACATTATTTTTTGCCAAAGTTATGATCGTCTTTTTTATTTAACTACTTAACCACTGTAACTATTTTTTTTAAAGCGGCAGAATTTCAATACGTTAAAAGTTGAAATTAAGTGTCGAAAATATATTTATGTCGATGTAAATTTTTATATAATAAATTTTCTTTGTATTTTATTTCTTTCCATATCTATTTCTTTGGAAAAAGATTGTTACGAAATCAGTTCATTTATAATTTTTAATTACGTAATCCTTATTTTCTCACATTCCTTCTAATTGAAGTTGCTCATTACGAAATTTTTTTAACTTGAGACATGACTATGCACTTTATTTTAGTTCTTGTCTCTTTTTTCTTTTTTTTCAGAGATCTGTATTCAAATATGTACATAATTACTGCGTTTCCCATTTTTTTTTTTTTTGTAGTAATTAAAAATACAGAATTTTGTCTAATTTAATGTAATCTGTGTAATTTTCTGAATACATTTTTATTTTGAAAACTATTCATTGAAAATCAGATGTTTCATTTAGATAGAAAATCGGAATAAACTAGTATAAATATTCAAATTCATAACCTTAGTTGCTTCTATATTCGTTAATGCACGTAAGTAGAATGTCTTGGATAAAGTTTTAGTCATTTTTTTTCTGGATCTTAACATTTTTAATTATTCTCTTTATTTACTTTAATAATTATTTTCTTTTATGGTTTTTCTTATTTTCTTGTCAAACTTTCTTCTAGTAGTAATCAACCAATTGATACTTTAATATGTTACTCAAAAATTGTATTGTTTTTACATAGTATTTTGTCATAAATTTCGCCGTTTTTCGATTAATCTCAACCTGTAATTTTACACTATCGATTGATTTGATTTTAATATTCACCTGTAATATTCGAACTTTATTATCTGCATGACCAATTTCATCTAATATTGTAAAATTTAATTGATGAAATTAAGAAATTTTGATTCTGTCTTGTATCTCATTTTCAGTTTTTTCTTTCTACTCATTTTTTAAACATTTTTCTTTTCTCCTTTTTTCATAATTTCATCATGTTCTTACAAACATTCCCGTTTTTTACTTCCTTGGACGAAGTAAAGGAATTATTGTGATCGCGAAAAATTTCGGTTTTCAGATTTCAACGAGAAATATTAATTTTCACCATCCGTGAAACCATTTTGACTAGTTTCGGCGTGGCGTCTGTATGTATCTCGCATAACTCAGAAACGATTAGCCATAGGATACTAAATTTTGTATTTAGGACTGTTGTAACATCCAGTTGTGCACCTCCCGTTCTGATTGCAATCCACTGAACCAAAAGTGTCCAAAAAACCCCAAAATCCAAAAAAAATTCATTTTGGACTTTTTCTTAACTGCAGCCCTCATTGAGAGCTTTTCAACGTATATCATAAGTGATACTTATTTTCATTGGTTCCAGAGTTATAGCCAAATGAAATTTTAATTAATGAAATATTTTGATCGTACAAGGGGAAGGCTCATCGGTGCAAATCTGACTTCATCTCCTTTTTTTAACTTTTGTTCTTTTAATTTAAATATATTGATTGATTTATTAATAATTATTAGCGGGTGATTGTAAAAAAAAAATTACGATAAATAATAATTTAATAATAAAAAAACTATAAGAAGTTATTAATGAAATAAAATTTTATGTACTTTTCATTTTACAAAAATGTGTATATGTAATTTAATAGGCGTACAATAGAAATTATGTGGTGCCCACATCAGGTTTTTTAATAAAATAATTTTGTTATAAAATAAAATATACATATTGATTATATATATATAAAACTATATATATATATATATATATATACACGCGAGTACATGAATATGAAACAAACTGCCTTCCTGACTGACCCACTTATCAACATACATCTCAAACCGCTTAATCTTGGTAGGTGAATTTTAATGGGTACATTATTTTTATAACGTAGGGACCCTCTAAAAAAGGATTTTGGAAAAGTCCTTCTATAAGGGGGCTGTAAAGGAGGGGCAAATCTTTTTATGAAAATTCTATATCTCAGGACCGAAGGTATCACACTTGTGAATTTTAGTGTTTCATTTCTTCTCTAAAACAAATTTCGTTTAAAAATAAATTTAAAAAAATTACTTTTTATTTCTTTAAAATAAGTATTTCAGTAATGCAATGTCGTAGGTCGGAAAGGATGCCAATTTTTTCATAAAAATTCTATATCTTAGGAATCAAAGGTGAAAATTGATACTTGTCACTCCTTTAAAAATAAAATTAATACGTACTTTATGATTTTTAAAAAATCAAAAAGCAAAGTTTTTTATGAATCTATATGAAGCCCGGAGGTGTTACAATCGTGAAAATCATACTTAAACTAACTCTACTTTAAAAACAGACACCTGTTTCACAATTTTTAAAACATTCAATTTGGATTGGGCAAGGGAGAGTATTAATTTTTTTTTTTTTTAATTCTAATTCTTAATAATATGTATTTAATGTAATCCTCATAAACAATTGCATTCGAGGAGACCGATCCGGTCCATTTTCTCCATCGTATTGTTAATATTCGATGAGAAATTACTTTGTTACCAGTGTGGTGGAGTGGTAGCATCATTGTTATTCATTCCGAAAGTTCGGAGTCGAATCCTGGTTTGCGTTGGCATTTTTTTACAAGCTATTAAATGCATCTCTTCAATAAAAAAATAATAATAAGTTGGGATTGGTGTAATTAAATCAGTTATGTTGTAATTATCAGACGGAAAATAAATAATTTTATTTTTTTATCTCTAGATAATTTTTAAATTCTTAGTTTTTTCTTTCAGTAGTTCAACCGTGTCCTCAAATCTTCCAACCTTAATTAAACTCATTTCCGGACGTCATACAAATGTGAAATTTCAGACAGCGACGTAAGTGGGGTGACAATACAATATTCCATTCTTAATTTCACGTATTTCTATATTATATGTGTATGAAATGTCTAAATATATAATAAAGGGGAATATCCTGAATCGATAAGATTTAGTTACCGATCCGATCGATTTTGACTGTCGATTCACTATGAGTAGATCAGCTGTCTGTTGAAGCGGATTTTAATATAACTAGTGTAAATTTACTTTCTAAAATTTACGTATGCTAAACATCTGATTTAGTTTTAAATAACAACTGGTATCATTATAAAAATAGAAACTAATTCTCCAGGTTATTATAGAATAAAACTGCGTTAAAATAATTGTTGTTTGCTAAAGAGTTAAAACAACTAAAAGTTAAAACTTTTACTTTTAACTTTCAGTTTAAATACTTATGCAATTAAAAAAAAAATAGTGGTAAAATTATCACGTTACTAAGAGATTTTATGACAAAAGAATTTAATTTGTTCTCATATGTTTTCAAAAAACTCAGTTCTTGGGAGAAAATAAATAATTTTTTTTTTTTTTTAACTTTTTCTTCAACAAAGAAAAAAAAGTTAAAAAAAAGTAAATCATACTAAAGAGTAAACAATAGTTTTATGTTTTCAAGAAAATTAGTTTTAAAAAGAATTTTCTACTATGCATAAATTAAAAGAAAACCGTATGGGACGTTCTCATATACAACTCTATACTAAATGCGCCCGGCGCTTTTCTTTTTAGTAATTTCTATTTCATAAATAGAATTTTTTTAAAGTAATTTTCTTGGAAACAGAATTATTTTTTTTTACTTTTTAGTACTAGCTGGTTTTTGAAGAAAGCTAGTTTTTAATTTTTTTTTTAACATTTAATTTTAATTAGTGCTTGATTTGATCTTTTGTTTGCTAAAAGTTACATAAAATTACTGTTAAAGGTTAGTTATATATGAGAGAGCGTTTTGATTTTATGAAATTGTAAATTTAAATTAACACTTAGTCTATAAATGTTTGCCGGTTCATTAATAGTTGTACGTGATTTTTGTTGTTAATGAAGTGTTATGTATTATATATTCGTCTTGTAGTTAGTTAGTCGGTCAGTTCGTTATAGTTAGTTTTTAGTTCCATTAAAAAGGCTGTTATATTGTTATTATGTGTGGGCGCGTACCGCTTACTTAACATTATTATAATATTTATGCGCGGGTGTTCGGGTGGCTCGGTACAATATTACTGTTGCCGTAAGGCGGCCTATGTATAAACATAAGCGCCTTAAATACGAAATGAAGCTGTACTTAAACAACCGGTGGTGCTTTTACAAGTCTACAGCCGCCAGCACGACACACCACACAGTCACATAGTATAAGTACAGTTCTATAAACGAGACTACATCACGTGCCGGTTCGTTAGGCGATAGGAATGGAGTTTATTGCTTGTAATTCACGCATATATCCGTGCTCCCACACGCATACATCCATTTATATCGAAGCCTTTCAGGGTGTATATATATATATATATATATATTTAAACTATTTTAAATTTTTTTTGTTCGGTATGAATATATTAGTAATTGAAAATTACGACTTAAACCTATAACTAGATCGTGGCGGCAAGGAGTGATATTACTTATTTAACTAGGTGTGTGCGTCTTTTTCTTTACACTTTTTATAAAAAAATATACGAACTTAACGTTTATGTTTACTGCTGATGTAACTTTTATTATGATTTAATTACTTTTTATAGTCATGCTCTTGACCTATGTTGCTTATCAGTTTGCTAGAAGTTTAGTAATTTTGACCTACCCATGTTGTAAATATTTTTCTCTAATTTAAAATCCCATTTATGTTTAATATTTAATATTTTTTTAAATATGGTTAATTTGATACTGATAAGAATAAACACTACTTATTAGATTATAACTTAATGATAGTAATGAAGATCAATTATAACAAATATTCTTTTTTTATTTTCATTAATTTAGATAATTTTTATAATAGAAATAAGAGTTAAGCTACACTGACTAACGTAAAATCAAATAAATAACAAATATAATCACGGTTACCTAAACTATTTTACTAAATTAATTTAAATTTTATTTATTAAATTTTTATGTTAAATCAAGAAAATCTTATCATTTTTTTCGTATAAATTACTACAACTATTGTCAAGGAAATAAATTTTTAAAAAAATAAAATATTCTTTAAATGTTTCTCGTTAAATCAAGTTTGGCATTTTTTTACACGCTACAAAATTCATTTATCGTTAAAAAAAAGATTTTTTCAATTAAGTTATAGGGCTGTAGTTATCGAGAGAAAATTAAACAAATAAATAAATAAAAATGAATTTGAATATTTCTTTAACGGTATTTACTGCAAGATGTTGATCTATATATTTGTTACTTATTGTTATGAAATATTAAACTTTTTCCTGGCTGTTTTCGATTGCTCAAGTATCGCGATATTGCAAATCGAAAACTTAAGTCAGAAGTTTCCTGTGAAATAGCATATATTTCTCCTTATTTGAAGACTATCAAGATGCAGTACTAAATGATTTGATTTCGCGTTGGAGAATTCTAAGTTCATATCCTAGTAAAGGCGGTTAATTTTATACGGATTTGAAAACTAGATCGTGGATACCGGTGTTCTTTGGTTGGATGGTGGTTCAATTAACCACACATCTCAGGAATGGTTGACCTGGGACTACAAGACTATACTTGATTTACATTCATACGTGTACATATTATCCTCATTCATCCTCTGAAGTAATACCTTAAGGTGGTTCCGGAGACTAAACAGAAAAAAAAGAAGTACGTAATGATTAAAATCATTGGGGATAGGGATATAACAATGTCGTAAAGTTTTACTGATGGACAAGTATTCCAACACAGTATAAATATTATATGTGTTTGAACTCGTTCACGTTGACCTTTATTTTCCAGGCACTTTTGAACACTACTTAAAGAGATTTGTTGTCTCTGAGTGACAATTCGTCTATAGCTTTATCTAGAAAAAGAGCATGTGTTATTTACAAAATACTGTTAATGGTGTTAGAGGGGTTTGAGATCTGCGGTGTATTTCAGGAATAATGTCGGGCCGAGAATACTTCTTGAGGCACACCATATTATATTCCACTCATTTTTGAGAGGAAATTTTGTGGCCAGATTTGGAAAACAAACACTGTCAGCCCGGAAAATTATGTGCGCTTTGTTTTGGAGTAGGCAGAGGATGTTGCTTGTTGATCTTTTGCCTTGGGATGAAACTATTATCGCCGAAACATGTTAACCTTGTTTAAAACTATATCGCACAATCCAAAATAGAAGATACGGCACGTTCAGTTCGGGAATCGTGCTGCTTCACGACAATACTTGGCCACACGTGGCTCATCGCGTCATTTGGCTGGGAATAAATTGATCACCCACCATATAATCATGACCTGTCGTCCAGCGTCTACCATGTTTAAAACAGTACATCGGCAGTCAGCGGCACAACAACAGTGACACCAAAACAGCCGTTCAGCGACGCTTATCTTCTCAGGCGGCAGATTTTTTTGAAGCTGGAATGCTGAAGCTGATCACACGACATGACAAGTGCCTTAGTATAGGCGGGAATGGAATATAGAATAGGATGTAGAATTGTAAATTAAAATTCCGGTTTTCAGATGAATATAAATTTTTTTAAAAAAAGATTTGCTTGTTATTTTTTATATCAAAACTTTAAAAAACTTGTCCCATCTTTTTAACTTTATTAGTGAAGTGAATAAAAACCAGTATTTACTTTTACTTGCAATTATACAAGTGTTTACTTGCAGTTCTGTGAATAAACAACGGTAAACCAAATACTTGACAAGTATTCTCTTTACTTGTAAAATAGGGAAGTGAATAAGCTTTACTTATCAAGCGTTTACTTGTAACTACACGCAATTACTGATTCCGGTCAGACTTTACTTAAAACGAGTGAATAAAATCCTAAGTTCGGAAGAGTACTCAAGTATTTACTGGTAGAATTTCAAGGTAGCTATTTAGTAACCTTATCAAACTTTCATTTAAGTTTTTATACTTGGTATGGCTGCCTTTGTCAACATTCGTCAAACAAAAACTTACAAAGAAAGGCGAGTATTGAGTCCAAGAAGATATGAAGAACTATTTCGTTTTACAAAAGAATCAGTTGAATTTTTGACGAACGCTTTTTTGGAAGAAAGTAATGAAAAGCGAGGAGGTGCTCTGTCATCGCAACAGAAGATGGAAGTATTTTGCGGTACTTATCAGACCCTGGATTTCAAAACTGTGTCAGTGAAGACTTCGGGATTCACAGTTCTACAGTATGCAAAACTTTCGATTACGTTCTGAATAAAATAAAACGAAAAGGCATCTGAGTGGATTCACTTTCCACAGAATGCTCATGAGTTAAATGAAGCCAAGGGAAAATGGAGTTCTCGCTTTAAAATGCCGAGCGTAATAGGTGCTGTGGATTGCACGCACTTAGAAATAAATAAACCAGCACTCTACGGAGACTGTTACGTAAACCGTAAGAAGTATCCCAGCATCAACGTTCAGGTAACATGTGATTCCACTGAAAAAATCGCTACCGTTGATGCTTCTTGGCCGGGTAGCACCCATGACAGTCGTCGCATTTGGAAACGGAGCAGTGTTTGCCAAACCATGGCTAAATTTAATGGTACGGTATGGCTTTTGGGAGACAGTTTTAAAACGCTGTTACGAAATAATTTTATATGGCATCTAAGACGCTTATTTAGTTTATACGATGTAAAATGTTTTATTTAGACTAGAAAGAATATTGACCATTTTTTTCTCAGAAATGTATAGGGAATCTTGCAACATATCGATGTATTGAAACACATAATAAATTATGATATACGGCACACAAAAAAAAAAAGAAAAGGAATTTGTGGTCATAAATACGTCACTTTACTTGAGGTCTATAAATATCTTTTCTGACAAATGATATCGGTAAACATGTAACACATAACGATTCGTAATGAATAAGAGTTTACAGTAAAAATGGTTTTTTGTCAATATGAATAGCCTTTTGAGTGGTGGGAATTTTTATAAAACGTAGTTTTCTGAATCTACGTTCACTTATACTAACATATGTTACTAATCTGTGATTTATGACACGGGTTTTTCATCATATTTTGCCCAATTTTCAACCGATTTGCTTGAAAGTATTATTTTTAAAATCAGCAAACTATAGTTCATAACAGAAAGCAAAAAAAAAAATTTCGCTATTAAAAAACGCGGTAGAAATGCGCAAAATAATTCTGCAATTAAATTATCGTAATTTTTGAGGCAATCAGATACCAACATATTTTCGCGGATACCAATCAACCGCGGATCATTGTGATGGGAAAAGATTAAAACAAAGAAACGTTTGATGTATTGACAAACGTGTCTGAACATGATGATGTACAGGATATGAATCATATAAGTGTTTACTTGATAAGTAAAGAGAATACTGGATAAGTAAAAGCAAAATGGGAAAACTACTGGCAAATACTTGGACAACTACAAATGTTACAAGTGTTTACTTATAATAAGTAAAAGGTTATTCACTTAGTCTCAAGGGTTTACTTTACTTGACCAGTATTTACTTTAAAGTAAAAAGTATAGTTTATTCACTTCACCAAAGGTGTTAAAATGGAAATGTTTAAAAATATTGCTTCTTGAAATCATTATTCTAATATAGTATCAAAGTAACTAAAAAGAAAAATAGAAAAAAGTTAGAAAAGTTTCTTTAATTGGTTTTTTTTTGTAATAAAAATATTTAGCACGGATAGATTTATCAGATTATGTAACATTTAAGAAAACCCTTTAAAAATAAGTTATTTTGTATTGAAATTGGTTCAGTAATTTTATTAATAGAATAATGTATAAATAAATATTTTATTAATAGCTAAATCTATATAGCTAAATAAAAATGAAGAGAAGCAATGAAAAAAAATTTACTTTTTAATAAAATTTGTACTAATTGTTTCTATTATTTTAATTTTTTATGTTATAATTATTATAAAAATAATAAACTTGACTTAAAATATGAAACTGAACGGTAAATTAATGAAATCGTGTACCAGTACAATGCAGTAAATATACACTGCAACAGCTGCCCTTGGCGTGTAGACTTGGCAAGCAGAATATGGTCATGTTCATTGATAATTGACGTAACAACGAATAAAAATGTAAATGTTTTCCTCCGTAAATATCAGCTAGCATCAGCATTGTAAAATTTACTCGAGCGGATTAAAATAAATCTAAGGCTACATGTTTGGTTGAGTCGTTGATTCTAATATTTTCTCTTTTTTCGTTGCCAGTGTTATATATATACACGCATCCACTTGTTTTCGTTTCCCCTTAGGAAAATAATATTGTTACAGTGAAAATTTTTTATGTTGAAATTTATTTTTCTTAATTTAGATGCTTTTTTTCAGCTCTAAATTAATTGTAACCAACGTTTAAATTATCTGTTTTTATTACTGGTTTTATGTTTGTATCACATTACAAAAATTCTCGATTTCATAATATTACAGAACTTATGGATTGCCATATTTTATAATACGAACTTTTGGAATTAATATGTGTAATTTTTAACAAATTTTAATAAAAGAAGTAGAGGATTTTTTTTTTAACGAAAGATTACATTATCCAAACAAACGATTTGAAGATATCTTTTTATTTCTAGAGAGAGAGAGAGAGAGAGAGAGAGAGAGAGAGAGTGTGTGTGTGTGTGTGTGTGTGTGTGTGTGTGTGTGAGAGTTAAATTTAATTTATATATATGTACGAGTATATGTCGTGTATATATATATATATATAAAAATCTGATGTGGACGCCACATGACTTCCTTGTACGCCTATTAAATTACATAGACACACTTTAAAAAGTACATAAATTTTATTTCATTAATAACTTCTGATTTTTTTTATTGTTATTATTGAATTATTATTTATTGTCAAACTTTTTTTACAATCGAAGGTTAATAATTATTAATACATCATTATATTTAAATTAAAAAAAAGGTTAAAAGAAAAAAGAAAATGAAGTCGCATTCGAACCGATGTGCCTTCCATTTGTAAGATCCAAATATTTCATTAATTAAAAATTCATTTGGCTATAACTCTGGAACAAATGAATATAAGAACCACTTGTGATATATCGTTGAAAAGCTCTCAATGAGGGGCTTATTACTGCGGTTAAGAAAAAGTCCAAAATCCAATTTTTGGTCAAGTTGATTGCAATCAAAAGGGGAGGTGCACAATTAGATGTTACAACAGTTCTAAATCCAAAATTTCAATATCCTATGGCTATCGTTTTTGAGTTATGCGAGATACATACATACGTACGTACACACGCACAGACGTCACGCCGAAACTAGTCAAAATGGATCCAGGGATATTCAAAAAGGGTATTTCCGTTGAAATCTGAAAACCGAAATTTTTCGCGAACACAATTCCTTCTTCCTTTACTTCGTACAAGGAAGAAAAAATGAATAAGCAAATACTCCAACAAAACTATCTTCAGTATACTTCTCCAAGCATCCAAGATGCCCCCATAAAAGGCAGTTCAAAAATATGAAATGCAAATTGTAGAATTGTAACACGTAATTTTTAAACGGCGTTGAGAAAGAAAAATTTTGACTTAATAAACATCAAACTACTTTAGACCTAACCAAAATGACGGGTAAATTTATATTTTTTAAAGCTTGTTTCAAAAGTGGCCTACTATAGTATTCCTGGTGGTCGTCTCATGCCGAAAGATAGATCATGAGTTAAACATATTTGCTAAATTTTATATTTTTTTTTTTAGTATTTAGGCTACTGTTGAGCAATATTTAAGATGTACTGTTACTCACTTTTGAAACTGCCGTAAAAAATGTTAAATAGCCGAAATTCTTGTTAGAGTTGATCATAGTCCAAAGTATTTGAAGTTAAGATCGTATTTTATTACCATTTATAATGGTATATTTTGCAAATAAACCCTTTCCGTTTTAAAAGTTTTGAGTTGTCATCCGTGGAGATATCGTGAGTATTTAGAATACGGTGATCTTACACCAGAAATAGTTCGTTTCGAGATGCTAGCATGTATTATGTTTTATTTTTCTAAGTTTAATTACTGCTGAACAATAATTTATGGATAATAATGTTTTGTTAACTCTTTGCATATCAAACAAATATATCTAAAACAAACAAGAATTTTAAAAATTGTGAAATGAATAATTACAGTGAAAAACATGTAATAGTAATAATGATTTTATATAAAACAGTTTAAACAATTTTAAGAGGGGGGAGTTGATTTTTTTTTGGATTATTTATATATGCTAGGTAACAAATTTGCTTTAATGAAGTTTTCTGTAAAATACCTTTGAATAAGATTGAATTCTGTTTTGCGATATTCCCCACTCCTTTAACGAAGTTTGAAAAAAGTTAATATGATCAATCCCCCATACATAGAAATATTTGAGCCAAATTTGAAGAAGATTGGTTTGGTCAGTCCTAAGATATAATGCCAAAAGCAGTGCGACACATATACATACATACATATGGTTTTTTGGTCTAGGTAAACTAGTTTGACACATATACATACATACTTATGATTTTTGATCTAGATGAACGTAAAAATTTGTAAAAAAACCCGATATATTATTTTTGACATGACCATACTTTCCCCTTTAACATTCTAGCTATACTCGTCGGGAAAACATTTAACTAACTATTTTTCAGTTATTCTTTAAATTTCAGATTTTCGAAGACTGAACGAAATTAAAAATTAACTGTTGGTAAATTGTTAAAATAAAAAATTAAATTGGGTTAGTATGTTTGTATGTAACAGAATATTCGATTCGATGAAGACGGCAATGTAATGTCTTTACCGAATCACTTTGGCGAACCACTTCTCTTTACGTTTTCTTTCACAAGCCTGACATCTGATGCTTATTATTCGTGAAAACGCCATAAAATTTAAATAGGACTGACTATGTCTTAAATCAGTTCACCTACTACTATCTGATTATGACACCTACCGTTTTTATTATTAGTAGAATATTTTTTTTTTAAAATGATATTATTTTACCGTTTAAATATTTATATCATAAACATTTATTGAAATTATTACCTTGGTATATTGATAAGGAGATAAGGGTGAGATGAAGGTCAGTAAACAACTTCAAATAATAATTTCAAGTTGTATGTTTAATAATAAAATAATTACTTAATAAACTGTTAGTTGTCATAGGGAAGTGAAAAAATATTATTTTTTTTTATTTTATTACATAAAAAATATGAAATGTTTATTTACTTCTAAATAAATATTTTATCATATTAAAAACAAATATATATGATAGAAAATGATAGAAACAGAGGTTTTCGATAAACAATCCAATAAAATTCCAGCAGTAATAATAATAAAAATAATAAAATATGTCGTGTTTCCTGCGCTCTCCTAAATGTTATCCCCTTCACGTTTGTTATTGTCAACATAACATGCAAACATAACAGTTTTGACAATAAATACACGCAACTTTTCCCCTAAAAATTATTATTTATTTCTTTTTACTTTTTATTATTGTTTTAAGAGTGAAATAATATATTTTCATTATAAATAATGGAATAAATTTATTCATTTGTTAAGATGGTAGATCGTTAGAGCATTTTTAAAATTTAAATGGTTTCTCTTGGTTTTTTAATATAATTTGCGTTTTTCCTGATTAAATACATTCTACCTTTGGTTTTTTTTTCTACTGCAACATATGTTCTTATATAAATATAATCGATTTGTCGTGGTTTTCCCTAAATCATACATCTATCAGTTTTCTTGCAAAGCAAATTTCTATATTTACTTTTCACAAGTGCTAACTTTGCATACCTGAATTCGTTTTTTTTTTTATAGATCTAATTTATAGTTTTTTTGTAAAAATTAATTATGTTTTTTTTACGTTTTTAATCCATTTAAAAATCTGGCAAATTATTACATAACTTTTCCGGTAATTAATAAAAATTAAAATCAAAATCCTTTAGGTAGATCCTTGTATCTTCTTGAAAAAAAAAGTAACCAGAAAGAAAATTGTTCATTCTAAAATGAAATAATGTATAGAAAAAAATGTATGTTCAGTACGGGGTAAAATTAGACCAGGTTTATTTATTACTAATAGTAATTCTTTAATTTTCAGCCGAATGTTAATCATAATTTAGCCCTTTTTACCTAAATAAGTTTCCTACTGGAAGGTAAGATTGATTAAATTTGTGCTTATAAAACCTGTGTGCAGTGGTAAAATATACTTTTTCTAGATTTGTTGATAGAACGACCAATATGATTGGCCTTTAGAAGTATATTATAAACGATCATTAGTTACGGGATTTAATATTTTGTTTGTTTTACTAAATTTATTATTTTCAATTTAGCTTGCTAATTTTTCAAAGGTTAAAAGGTAGCCTATGAATAATTAATATTTATAACTGAATACTCTTATAAATAACAATTTTTTATGCGATAAATAAAAATAAATTTTTGATTTATTATCTAGTTATATACGTAATTAATTTTAAGAGAAGATTTAGATGTCAGTGTATAATGTTATCCTCGTTAAAGAAAAATATTTTTCAGTTTTTGGTTGCGTGGTAACATCAGCGCTTGCTTGCGTGAATGTTTACACAATGGATTGCTACTACTCTACTGTTGTAAACGATAGACGAATACACCGACTCGTCCGGCACAAATACAAACGAACAAACCATTGTATTATACGGATGAGGGATCTCACCCGCATCACGTGACCACCTTTCCATTAACTTTTATATATATCCATTTAAACACACACACATATACAGCGCGCGCGTGTTCTTCTCTTAGAAGGATCATTTCGTGTACTGCTGTAATTATTTGTAAAGTTTCTTTCTTTTATCAATTTCATTTTCAAAATTAAAAAAACTAAATAGTAATATAAATTCTGTAGAAAAAATAACATAAAAATATGTGCCTAACGTGTTGCACTACACAATTTTCAATTAAATAATTTTTATAATTTTAATGCTATTCAGTAAAACATTTTTGTATCTTTAATTTATTATGAGAACACAAAATTAATAAATCTTATTTTAGAATTTTCTGAAATTCTCAAATAAATTCTAGTTTAAAAATCATTTATCTTATACTTTTATAAGTCTGGACATTGCGTGCGCACGCGTATTAAATTCCAGTCGAAACAAGTTGTATTTTTACTACATCAACTCTTCGGCATTTTCTCCCAGACACCATTCTGTTGTTAAATTGTAATTAAAATCACTTTAGTCTAGCAAGAATAGAACAAATTAAAATATATTCTAAATCACATGAACAATAATCATAGATGCCTGCAGTCTAGTTTATTAAAGCTGTACATTATATTAGAAACTTACCATGCTAAATAATCAACTTGAAATGTATGAATGAAATTAAAAAAAAGTATTATTTTTTCATGAACTAGAAAAGTACAAAACGTTTTAGCAGATTTCCAAAGAATTTGTAGAAATCGCTACTGCGCCCGGTCAGATTTTCTAAGGGTATATGGTGGGGGAGGGGGATCACATCTTTCTATACATTTTGGAGGAGTCTGCTGAACGCGATTCTGCAATGTTTATATAAATATGTACGAGAGGTTATCTCTAAAGTAAAAATCGTGTCATTGTAAAAAAAATGTATTCTGAACACTATAAAAATTTTTCTCTTAAACTACATACCTTATACTACTTCTCTACATAATCCACATGAATTAAGACATTTATCGTAGCGATACACCAGCTTCAATATACCCTCGTCGTATTCTTCTGCCGTCAGTCCATTTAGCCACTGATTAACCACATTTTTAAGTTCATCGTCGCCCACGAATTGCTTACCACTCAAAAATTCTTTCAATTTCCCAAACAAATGTTAATCAGAAGGAGATATGTCCAGACTATTTAATGGGTGATTGTAAATTTCCCATCCAAAAGTTCTCAGTAAATCACGTGTCGGACCTGCAATATGCGGACGTACATTATCGTGCAGCAGGACGACGACGTCGGTCAGCCGCCTACGCCGCAGATTTTGAATGGCGCTAAGTATTTACGTAGAGTTTTACAGTAGGCTTCTGAATTTTTAGTCGTTCCAATCGGATTTTTTTTTAATGTTTCGTTAAAACGTGAGTCACCCAACGTGCACAAACCTATCTGAAGCCTAAATGGTCATGAACCTAAAGGGCCAGGTCGGAAATCGTTGAGCGATGATCTTTTCTGATTTCATCATCGACGCGTTTCAACAAGTCCTCGGTGATTATCGAGGGCCTCTCCGAACGTTCTTCATTATGCATATTATTTCTGTTAGTTGTAAACCTTTCACACCATTTTCGGATGTCTCTTTCATTCACTACATATCACTGCACACAGCAACCAGCTGCTTAAGAATTTCAGCCGGCATAACGTTTTGATGGTTTAAAAAACTCCACGTATTTCACAGTCGGTAGCAACATCGATTTTCCTATTCATTTTATAACGTATTAACTCACATGTAATCAAAGATACTACAACGCCACAACTTACAGACAACAGTCCTGTGTGTACATTACTAGCGTGGTCGTAAACGATACAGGTTCGCCAACCTTAAGGAAAGGAATTTCCCAGTGGTCTTTATTTTAGAGATATCCCTCATATGTATATATAAGATTATTTTGTCCACTTTATAGAACGCAATCTTAACTGATTTTGACCAAACTTGTTGGAGTGATGTAAACCTATGGAGAAGAGAGTCCTCTTTATTTTCAAACGAATCGGTTCACGGGAACTGGAATTAGAACTAAACACGGGGTTTTTGGGTACATTTTCAGAATTTTTCATTATTCTGGGCGCATTTATTTTTAACTGATTTTTATCAAACTTGGTAGAATGATGTAAACCTAGTAGAAATAGAACGCTATCGATTCCCAAGTGAATCGGTTCACAGCAATCGGAGTTAGAGGCAAAAAGCAGGGATTTTGAATACGTTTCAAGGTTTTCATGTCGTAACTTGAGTAAGAGTAAGAGTGACAAGTTAGAAAGCCAAATTTAGATTTTTGCAAGCACCACCAAGTATGTTTCCTCAACTTCAATCTTTTCTTTTTTTTTAACCACGGCTCCAATACCATACAAATTACGGGTAATAATATCAAACTGGGTTGTTGGTAAGTAGAAGTGTTAAGTAACTGATGCAGTCACAACTCAATAACTATGTGAAATGGAGGAGGATAAAACAAATATACAACTGTAATGTATTTACTGGAACAATACACAGTACCTCGCAATATTATATGAGAACACATTGTAATAATATATCGGGAAATTCAAAATCACCAAAGCAATATTATTTTCAAAAATCATTACTACAGTGCAACTTCCTTTCTTTCATAACCAAAACCGAAAATCCGCCTTTCTGACGTACTTACTGCGACAGAAGTTTTTTATTTGTAAATTAAGCTCGATTCTTTTCTAATTTCAGTTTTTACCGGTATCTTCTTTTTCGTAGTAAAAATAATTTTTCAGCATCATTTCTTTCGTTTTACACTCCGGCTTCATAGTTTTATGTCGTATCCTGCGTTAAGGAAAATTTTAATCGATTAAAATTTTCAAGTCGAAATTTTTTCAGATCTTGACTATTCATGACCCTCCTCTAATTAAAAAAAAACATAATTATACTATTAAAAAATTTCTGAAGGATTAAATGTTGGCATTTTTTTTTTTTAGCAAGAAAAAACAAGGCATCATAAATTTCTGAAGTTGATAGAGCGAATTGAATGAAATTTGGCACATGATTTCTGTGTATTTGACGTTAATGTCATTTAGATTTTGCTCTTAATTGGTCTAGAAGACAGAGAGATATGGACCTGTTGGTTTCAGTAATTCAAAATTTTATTGGAAAGGTAGGTAAATCTTTTTAAATAATTTAATAACCCTTAGATAGTTACGATACTTTCTGGAAATATTTGAACTTATTCAAATTTCCAGTATAAAAGGCTGGGAGCAAAGAAATTTTTTCTTTATCGATTCTGAACTCAAAACTCACATTCTTGTAATAATTACAAGAATCCCACTTTAGTTATATATTTGGGCGATTTCATTCAAGGGTGGGGTAATAATAAGCCTAATTTTTATGTTTTTCGTCAATTATCGTTTTGCTTATTATCTTCATAATGGATTGACAGATTTTCTTGACATTTTTTACGATGACTTCTAAACAGGGGTGGTCCATTGACATCATTTAATTTGTTACATTGATCATTGGTGTGGGGATTACAATGGGTTGTATCTTAATATTTTACTTCCACTGTAGAATAACTTTTTAATGTAATTGCCTTTAATTGTAATATTTTAATGCTTAATTGCCTTAATGTGTCACTTATTTTACCTGTTAAGTAGTAATATATCTAGGGCGCGAAGCCTTCGTTAGAATGTTACGTAATTTTTTATGGTTTTTTTTTTAAATTAATGTACGTTCATAAATATAATTCTTTTTGTGTTTATGTGCAAATTTTAGTCATTTTAAAAATTTAATTTTCTTAACAAATTATATCCACATATCACATCCGGTAAAGATCCCGTATTACTTAAAGAGTTTGAGCTTAAGATTCTTCTCTCTTCTTGTTTCCCTGATCAAGGGTAATTTAAAAACACAAAATATTAACAAACATAACCAAATTATAAATTTAAATTAAATAAAACAATTTTTTTTTAATTAAATAATAAACAGCACATGAAAAATGCTAATTTTATACTTACAAAATTAACTAGAATAAACAGCTTTCTTCTTTACCTGTCGTAACTGTATTAAAGTAATAATAAAAAACTGAAACAGAAGTAAAATATAATTGAATCTCAAGAGACTGCTTTGAATTATAGAAATATTTTATTTATAATCAAATTTAAATTTTCAGTTGCTCAGTGTCAAATTATTTCATACTTAAAGATTCAGTATAAAAAAAAAAATCATGTATACAAATTAAGAGACGTAACTTTAACATATATTCTGGAGAAAATTACTAAAAGAAAAAAGCAATCAAAATAACCGACAAGCTGCTTCGTGATATTTCATAAGTTGCAAAACGGTTTCTGCTTTTAAATTACTTATTTATGCCAAATGGAGAGTATAATTTTTAAATATATAAGTTCCTTGCAATGGTAGAAGTAAACTTTTAAAGAATTCCAATTTCAAAGGTTAAATTATATCATACCTCCTCGTTTTTTTTATAAAGTCGTTCGACTTTTTTTCATTTATGCTAATAAATGACTGGAAATAACAAAAATACGACGATGGCCCCAGGAAGTATTGACTGGAATTGACAGGTTACTAATCCTTAGGATTTATTATTCAGATTTCTCTCAATTTTTTTCTCGTCTTCTAGTTTAGAATATATGGATTAACTCAAAAAAAATCAATAAAAAAATTCAACAATAAAATTTGAGGTTTTATAAACAAATTCTTGCGCAAACATAAATTTAGATTATGAATAATGTGGGAAAACTTAATAGGATTATTTTAATTTTCGTACAAGAATTTTTTTCTAATCCGTAAAACAGTAATGTGCTCATATTTTGTCTGTCTCTCTCTCTCCTTCTTTCACACTCACGCGCCCGCGCGCGCGCACTATCGCATACGTACACTACTTCTTTTTTTAATTCTCTAGTGAGGATTGATTTAGTAGAGGTTTTATTCGAAAATCTAGTTTTATGGTGAAATTAGCATGAACGCTTGAATAAATTACACCTTAAGAGTTGTACAGCACCCATTGCACCGTTTTTAACCCTTCCCTCCTCCGCGTACCACTTATCCCACTCCAAATCCCATCTTGCTCTATGCTATGTACTATTCATCAGGCTCCGACAGTCTCTACCGGTAGGTCCCAATTTAAATACATGAATATAAATCTCCTTTGGTACCGCTCTTCTGTTTCTTCTTTTGGCTTTTACCAGCTACTACTTCATCCATTACTTTATCTTTCTCTTTTTCCCTGTCATTCCCTTTCTAGTTGTCTTTCTTCTTTGTATTTTGTCATACATTATTGTTTAACTTTTAGTTTATTGTTGACCTTATTATTTCATTTACCTTTATACGTATCTACTTAAAGCTGAATAAATTTATTTTGTCGATTAACCAAAACGGTTCCATTAATCATTTTCTATTTCGTTAAACTCTCAAGATTTTAAGAAATGTACGTTTAATTAATATTATTTTTTTCTTTTTTTAAATTTAAATTTATAAATATAAACATAAACAACCGTTTATAAAACCGTTAAAATTTTTTTTTACCCAAATAAAAAAACCGTGTACAGGTTTTTTTATCTAAAATTTAAATTTACATATGAGTGGTTATTTTAAAATTAATCTATAAATGTAACAGTGGCAATTTACAGTGCGTGAGAAAAATTGGAAATATAATAAAAAATAATTTCGTTCACTACTAATATAGGAGACAAGAGAAATTATGTGTAGCCCTAAATTGCCTGAAAACTAGTCATAAAATACGTATACTGAAAATTATAGTTTTAAAAATATCTATATTAAAAAAAACAATCTTCATTTTGTGTGTGCCTTAATAACTCAAAAACTACTTTACCGATTTCACTGAAAATTTCACAATTTATTATTATTTGTCCCAGGAGTATTTGCAGCGTTATTAGTTCCATAATAACATAGACGATGATCGATATAGACAATGACAATCGATATAGAGTATATCTCTCGTTATATTCAACGACATTAAGTTTAGTAAAAGAAGTTTTAGATTATTTATTTTTCATTTTTTTTATGATTTATATAGTAGTGAGAAAGAAAATTAATAGTGAATTAATATTGTACAATTTATTGTTTTCGTAATACAATTTGTCAAATGTAATACAAAATTTATTTAATTTAAACATTCAAATTTAGCAGTAGCGATGCATTTTCGGGCCAACTAGTATGTAATAAATAGGAATTAAATATATAAAGTTGGGAAACTTACATTAACTATAATAACTTTATTCTTGAATAATAAATTGTTGAATTTTAAATTTATTAAACAAAATCCTTTTCTGATAATTCTTATGAAAATATAAAAACTGTCAAATTTAAGAATGGTAATCCCCACTCTCTTTCGTGTTTATCGTAGTCGGGGATATCTCTTGGATTGGTATAAGATTCAGGTGTCGTAATCTTTCTTGAGATAGATTTTATCTATCAAATCCAGATATTGGTGAGCAAATGTCATTGTGAACTGTCTGAATTAAGGCTTAGATATTTTTGAGCAAAATGTTCTATTGAGATTGCCTAAAATGACAACATTTTTTTATTACATTATATTTTTGTTCTAAAAAAAAATCTTTTGTTTATAATGTCAACCACTTAGCTATCATCTGTTTGATAACAGTGGGGACGTCCGAAGGTTGAAAAGTTTCCATGTGCTTGACTTAGGGGCAGTTACTATCTAATCTAGTGATGTTATTTTTGTTTACTTCTTTTATTTTTTCTTTTGTTTATAGCTACAAGTTGTTTTTTCTTTGTTCGACTAGCAATCGCTTGATTGTTTGTTTGTTTGTTTTTATTGACTGTTTATTTGCTTTTTTTTGTTAATTGCTTGTTTTTATCGACTATGAAGTCTTGGCAAATATAATTTTTACTAATGAAGTTTAAGATTACGCTTACTGATTACTTACTGATTACGACTTGTTATGAATTGATTTATTATGGGATCATGCGGTTTTTATCTATCAAAGATTTCCTTATGGTTCCAATTAAGGAGCCAATTGAAATATACTAGTTGTAGAAAAAGAGATTATGTTTCATAAGTACTGTTTATTTTTCATTTAATGTTTTTTTTTATTATTATTTCTTCGTTTTTAATTTATTTATTTTGGTTTTTTTTATGTATATTCATTACCTTCAATGTTTCCAACAATCCAATGGACCATCTGGTTTCAGATTTTAAGTAAAAATAATTTCATTAACGGTTTTATAGCGTGTAATATTAACTTTTAAAATGAACGAATAAACTTATAAATTACGATGAATGTGTGTCCGAAAAAGATTTGCTTTCCTTTTGTTCACCTTTTTAATTTTTTTTTCCATACATTTTAATTTGTCAAGAACGGTTTGAAATATTTTACAAAAATTCTTTATATATGTTTAACCGAAATTTTCTATAAAAATAAATAAATAATATCGTAGTTAAAACATTTTTTTAAATTTCAAAATGTTAAAAAATAAAATGTTTTCATCAAATATTGCCGATCTGCGTAGTGGAGGGGTAACGTTTTGAATTTTCATCCTGGAGTCCCGAGTTTGAATCCCGGTTAGGCATGACATTTTTCATAAGCTGTAAAATTCCATTTCCATATTTCCGTGTACAAGCTTCTCTGTAAGCTTCTGTGGTGAATTAATTGATTAAAAAAAACATAATAATAAAAAGTAAAATATGAAAACAAAAATTGGGGAACTAAATTTACTTACATCGTAAAAAATTGAATAGATTAAAAAAGTATTTTTTTCAAAAAAATTATTCATAGATGTAGAAAGAGTATAATAAAAAAAGTCCAATGTTATAAAAAATATAATTTTTTAAACAAAAAGTGACATAGGTATAAAATTTAGGGAAAACTATGATAAATTTGAAATGGATGACGTCATTGCTAGTACTTGAAAATTCTTTCTTGAGCATGTGTCACTATCAGAGCCACATGTTATCAAGAGGTACGCTGTTATACTTCGTAATAACGTTATTTTATGTGATGTCCCTTTGTAGATGTCCCTTTAACGTTTATTACTTAACATTATAATAAAAAATTAAAACAACTTGCTAGATTTTGCAAATAAATTGTGGATTTCTCTATAATTTTTAAACAAGTATTTTATTATCAACTTATTGCACTCCATATATTGTAAAAACCATCAAAATTTCCAGTCGATCCAATTTAGAATCAAACTGACTGATCCTATTGTTTGTTTTAATTTCGAAAGTTCGTTTACATATATTTTAACGGTGAAATTGATTGATATGATGAATAAAAAATTTCAACAGGAATTAAACCCAAGACCAGCTTATTTAGATAATATCAGATTAACTGAAATTGAATTAATACTATGTCTAAGTGTTATCAATTAAATCCCAACGAATATGTAATGATAATTTATCGATTAAATACACTACGAAAAGTTTTAAATATTGATTTTAATTTTTTATTTTTTACTTTATTTATGATACATTTTCGTAAATTTACGCTTCAAATATTTAGATGTCGCTGAAAAAAAAAAGAATGTATATAGAAAAGAATGCTTAAAAAAAGAATTTATATATAATATTTTTTTTTTAATAATAAATATTTATAAAGATAAATAACAAATTTTAAACAAGTTTTTTAACAAGTTGTCAAACTACAAAGCGAATTGTCAGATTCATTTGAAAGAAAGACCGGTATAAGACAAGGCAATTTCTATTTCCCCAATAGTATTTAACTATACCCTTGAAAAGAGAATTGTACAAAAGAAATTAAAAACCTAAACATTTCATAAACAGTAAGCCTAGGGAAAAAATTTAAAGAACTCTTGGCTTTTGCAAGTGATTTAGTACTTTTAGAAAAAAACAGAAAAAGAAAAAATAAAAACTCCAAATCTTATAAATATACGCAAATAAATTAATTTTATAAATTTCATCTGAATAAAAAATCAGAATGACTTTCAAACAGTTAAATTAATAACAAAGAAATGAAAGTATCAGAAAGTAAAACAATCAAAGGGTAAATAAATTCAAATATTTGAAAGTAATAACCACAACAGGATTAGAAAAAGAAGGAATCAAAGTTAGAGTATAGGAAATTGAAATATCGTATCATTTGATTGGAAACCTGTCCAACAAAAATCTATATTAATAAAATCCAACTTAAGACACTATAAAACAGTAATCCTTCCAGAAATCTTACATGACTCAGAAACACTACTAACATTTTCTAGCAAAAATTTAATCATAGTTGAAAAAGAATCCTCAGAAAATATATGGTCCGAAATATAGGGATGGCATGTACAGACTAAGAAAAAAGAAGAGTTATTTAAAAAAATAACTTAAGTTTAAGTTTAAACTTCTATGCGCATCTACATAGAGTGAACAATAACAGACTGACAGAGAAAATTTTAAATCTATATATATAAAAATGTTAAGTTCGTTTATGTACGCTTCAAAAACACAAAATGTTCTGCACCGATTGAGCTCAAATTATAGATATATATAAACAAAGGAAACCAATCAGATCAATGCAAGATGGCCGCTGTCAAACACAACGACCAGATTTCTTTGAATTATATTTAACAGCTAAAACATCTGTATTTTATTAAAAAAAAAAAAAAAAAAAAAAATTTTAGCACGATTTATAACCCGCATCAAAGATTGTTTTCATCTATTTTTAATAAATCTATCTATCTATTTTTAATTTGTACAGTTTTTTAATAAATAAGAGACCAATAAATCAGATGGAAATGTAAACAAAGGAAAACCAATCAGATCAATGCAAGATGGCCGTTGTCAAACACAACGACCAATCACAAAGAGCCCGTATGGCCGTTGCCAATGTAAACAAAATCACAACTGATTAAGTAACAAATTTCTTTGAATTATATTTAACAGCTAAAACATCTGTATTTTATTAAAAAAAAAAAAACAAAAAAAAACACCATAACAAAAAGAAAAAAAACCAAGAAAGATGACTTACAGTAAATAAATTAAAACACCCAACTTTCTTATAGCCCAGATAGACTTGAGACTATGCAAACAAAAAAAGTCAAAATAACCAAATACAGAGAAAGTAATATCCCTACATAATGACCAAAAAATCCTGTTAGGTTATTTTTTTACGTATATATGACCAAACAATCGTTTTTTGGTCATTTAGCGTTCTTTGCTATGCAAAAGCAAACAACAAAATTCACAAATAATAACACTGAAACCACACCACTAAGTATTCGTTTTTTTTTTTGTTTTTTCTAACCTCCGAAACCACCGTTATGCATTGCTTCAGATGATGATATGAATGATTTATAGCGTATGAAAATGCCATGCCTGACCGGGATTCGAACTCGGAACCACCGGATTAAAGTCCGAGAGGTTACCACTCGCGCCATGGAGGCCGGCAAACATATTCGTTAGCAGCCGAATAAAAACACGACTTACCAATATGGCGTTGTGTGTCAAACCAATTTTATACGGACTATAATTACTTTTAATACGCGAAACCCTTTGCAATGATTGAACATTAACTAAAACCTCTTCAAAAATTATTCCTTTTGAACTAAGCCACATTTTGATATCATTGTTTTTCTATAACACGGCTGGAATTCTTTTCGTTTAATGATAAGAAGCGTTGTCGAAGACAATAACCGAATTCTCTTTCAAAGGACATAATACACCGCTAAACTATTTCTAAATAATTCAAATTCGTGTAATTTTTTTACGAATCGCGTTTTTATCAAAATCTCACCTTTTTGTCAATTGACCTGCGGGGTTTTGTTTTCTTTGGAGACCGTAATTCATTAGTAGATTCATACTCGAGAATCACGTTGTACACTGAAGCAGCACAACTTCTACTTACGTTAGCAGTTTATCTGAAATCAACGCCGTTTGATTATTCTGTAATTTGTAAGCATTTAAAATGATGTGTTTTTTCGCAGCCCACAAATCTTTATTATATATAAAAATGTTAAGTTCGTTTGTGTACGCTTCAAAAACTCAAAATGTTCTGCACCGATTGAGCTCAAATTTTAGCACGATATATAACCCGCATCAAAGATTGTTTTTATCTATTTTTCGCATCAGTTACATACCCGCGACCGAGAGAAAATAGTCCGAGAGAAAATAGAGAAAGGATCTCCAAGAGATCGGATTAAGAGAAGAAGAAATTTTAGACAGCGAAATTTCAAGAAAAAGCAAATGAGTTTAAAAGATTAATATTAATCAAACAGAGGCCAACACGCTTACGTACATCTTTACGAAATTTCTATAACTTTTTGTGTGTTTTGGACTAAAGAGGTACTGTCGACACTTGCGTATCTTCGATACCCGAAATTTTGGTCGATTGCTATTCTTTTATAGACTGTGTTGCTACTGGAGGAATAAAGTTAAAGCCGGGAAATATTGAGTTAAAATAAATTTTCTACTGTAATAATTATTCCCCAAGTTTTTATGTTACATCTTTATGTTAATTAACGAAAATTTAAATCAATGTTTACATTTAAAAATAATTCGGGCCCAATATAATCTTAGAAAGAGGATATATATATATATATATATTATTTTCGGTTAACACATTTTCAGCGCAAAAAGTAAAATTGCAAAAAACAAAAAGCATATAATATTTATCGCATTATCTTCACGACTTTGCATGGCATAGCCAACTCTATCAACAAAACTCTTCGCACATATCAGATTATTAATTCTACTAATAACGCTTTGAATATTAACCTTCATGTCATCAATCATTCGTGGTTTTTTACCATAGACTTGTGACCTAACATAACCCCAGAGAAAAAATTCCAAGGGAGTCAAATCATACGACCTTGATAGGCTACTGGACCATTACCATTTCCAAACAATGGCCCAGTGACTCCGTAGCCCATAAAACACAAAACAGTAATTTTGTTGGATGTAACGGTCACTGTTGAAGATTCATTTGTGGATTTAAATCATCCAAAATATGGCAATTTTGCTTGTTTACAAAGCACACAACCCAAAAGTGAGCCTCATCTGTAAAGATAATGTTTTGATGAAAATTTGTCAACGATTTGTCCAATAAGCAAATCGTTGACGCAAAGAATGGAGCCGTGACTTTAATTTTGAAGTTAGTTGAGTCTTACACTGGTGTAGACCAAGATATTTTTACGCAAAATATGCCATGAAGAAAGGCTCAATTCTTGTAAACGATGTGAAATTGATAAATTTTCGATTTTCACTTGCACTTTAGCACTTTGCACTTTAGCAGCATATTCTCTTGACTCTTCGCATTTTTTTTTTTTTGTGAATTGGTGTTTCAACATCGAATAGAAAAAAATTCTCTTCGAATTTTTTAACTAAACGATTAATTGTGCTTTTGTTAGGCCGATTATGCATATCATAAATATCGCAAGGCGCGCGATATGTGGCTGCAACCGATTCCATATTCGAATAATACATTTTTGTGATTTGTAAACGTTGTTGAGGCGTGTATCATCATACCATGGTGATTTGTCATAAACTACTGAAAATATATAACGCTTGAAAGATTATTATAAAATCAAAATTATTACCACAATCTGTCAGTTTTTTGCGCTCAATTTTAAAGAATTAATAATAGTTAAAAAAAATAATAATAATACGAATCATGAAAAAAATTAATTATTTATATTTGAAGATAATTTAATTTGTTTACATTTGTTTTTTGTTTAATATAGTAACATATTTAAATAAATGTATAAATAAATTCCTTAATTGTATTTACATAATGATTAATTTAAAAGATATTTCTATTTCTGTAATACAACAACCAACACACCAAAGCAAAAAAAAAAAAAAAAAAAAAAAAAATAGAAAAAGATATTAGTTGTAAAGATATGCGTGACTAGAAGCTATATTGTTAATAAGCCACGGATACAATAAACCCTTCTTAACCTCCATATCCCCTCTACTTTTTCTCTTTCCATTTTCCCCTCTCCTTAAAAATATCCCCTTCCACGGTTTTCCCTTATACCTGAATGCGAACAAATCCTCTTCCGAAACTACAGAAATATAGGTACGAACAACGTCCAAGTTCGCTCATAAAAACAGTTTTTTGTTGTTTTTGTTGTATGTAATCTTTTTAATCTGTGTTTTTTTTCCTACTTAATTTTATTTCCTTTATTTTATCATTTTTTTATACATATTAAAAGTTAACCTTTCTTCTTTAAATATATTTCTTATTACTTAGTTTCTTTTTGTTATGAATTATTTTATGATACCGTTTTAGTAATTCAGCACGTATAAGAAGTATTAAGTATAAGGTCAGACGTTAAAATTAAGCTTGTAATGTTTAAGTTAATCTGAAGAGTTTTATTACAATTTTTTTTTACTTACAGATTATAATATATGTCTTTTTTAATTTGTTTTCCTTATTTTTTTGTTTTTTTTTGTTATTGATGAAAGATGTAACATACAAAGCAATGATAATATTGTGAATTATATTATTTTCTCATATATATTATCGTTCCCCTTTGTTTATTCCCCCCCCCCTGGAGCCGGAACCGCAACTAAGATTCCCCCCACGTAGCCGGAACTCTGTCTTTAATCATTCGCCATGCCTCTAATGCAGGCAACCAAGGGGGTCTCTCCACCGGCACTCCGGTCTTGATGCCACGCCTCTAATGGGCAACCCCAGAGGGATCCCCCACCGGGACTACGGTCTTACTTTACCACTCATCGTGTGGTTCCCAAGGGAGTCCCCGTCAAGTCATCGAAAGTGGGATACCTGAGCGTCCCACCTTTCCTGGATGAGGCTGTCCTAACCCTAGGTAGTCCCAAAAAGCAAAGGCGGACAGGTCTCATTTCTTCCTGCTGGTCCTACAGCTACGGCCCCAATTGAATGCCCTCAAACATTACATAAGGAGCATTTAGCCTCAATTTGACAGTCTTTCCGAAGATGCCACTCAGCCCCACAATTAAAGCAATGTTCCCTTTGCTCAGCCGGGACCACTGCAGGACCCAGGCCGGTGTCCCGCCCCCCAACACCGATAACATCGCTCTTCGGCGGACCTCTTCGACACTCGACAGAACATGCAGCCGATGCGAATTTACCCAACCTTCAGCAACTGATCAGTCAGAGGCGGAACCGCCACCATCGTCACCTTCGTCTCTCCATATGAAAACCTCAGGGAGAGGACATCGATCGTTACAGAGTCCCCAGCGATCTTCCGCGTATCATTAATCAATACCTTCTCCTTGGTAAGGGCGTCGACGTCCTTTATCAGCAAATGACTCGCCGCACGCCCCTACCTGCCGTCACTGTCGTACCTTCAACTTTATCCATTATCTGTCACCCGTATCGTGGACTCTTATATGAGGGTCCTCTCCCTGACCCCTGCACGCGGAAAGGATGTCTGCCTCAGCCGGTGACACAGTGTCCTTAACTGTGCGAAGAAGGTCCGCATACGACCGACCTGCTACCACCGTCGCAGTTGGGAGCCCTTCCGGCTTTCTCCTCGGAGCCCGACTCATCAGCACCCAGCGACGACTTATCCATCTGGAGCTTACTCGAACATCTCCGTTCCAAATATTCGGCCACCCGGTGAAAGTAAAACCCCATCTTCCCAAATGACCCGCAAAAGCAAACTTCGAGATCCTCAGCTAGGACTAACTTGACCGATCCCACCAGACGGGAGACCAGCCTTTCCTCGCATTCGGAGGAATTCACAGTCACCACATAAGCATGCCCGCGGACTTTTACGGACCCACGAGGCAGGTCTTTAGCACTGGTGGCTACCCATCACCACTTGACCCACCTGCAATGTGTCCGAACGAAGCATCGGCCCCACCGAAGGCATCTCTTCCAGTAAATGCAAGTGACTCGAATATTCCGAATCCTTAGACAGATCGATCACCCCTCCAAATCACAAACATTCACGACCGCCTCGGTTGACGTGAACACGTCCTTTGGCTACCGCTGGAGGACCAGACGGGGCAGATCTCCATAATCCACACTATCGTCAAGTGCCTTCCAGATTTCAAGTCGAGCCTTCTCACACTATCTTCCATTTGTAAGGCCTTATCCATTAGGCCACAGTGGCTTACATACCGTCTGGGAGGCCGCAGACGTCAACACCACTGGCGTCTGTGTAGCCACAGACGCCGTCTCTCGATGTGTGTACTCGGTCACACTTGTCGTAGGCCGCCACCTGCCAAACAACGCAAAGCACACTGATCCTCTTCGCGAGGAGCCCTAGACTCTTGGCAAAATGCTTAATTTCGACAGCGGTGTTGGGATTACGACCCACCTGAAATTCCAAGGCCTTGAAGGGACGAGGCAAAGCATCCATATAGTATAGGAAAGTTGCCCGCCGATCACCACCAATCAGAAGGTCCCACTCCTCCACACTTCCTCCGTCCGGGCCGAGCCACCTCGCTCCCAGTCGGACTTCTCGACTTCCTCAGCCCGTGGCTTCTTTTACTCTTCTACAGCCGGAAGAGAGAGCCTCAGCCTTCACTTGAAGGACTTCTCCGCCGACCGTGTCTCGACTTCTCGGCAGCAAAAGCTGCCGACAAGGGTGGGAAGTCTCTTTTATATCCGCCGAAATCATCACTGACATCGCTGAACTCTATAGCAGAGGCGACCGCCCGTTACTGACGGCGCGCTGACACCTCCACAAACGTAATTTCCTTTCTCTTGGTTTCCATGTGCTTTGCAACTGACCTCCGGTGAGTCCGACCATCGGAACTTGGAGCTCTCTCGGTACTGCCATCGCCACAGAGAATCTCCCGGACTATACGGAAAATCCTCGTTCTACCGGATTATCTCCTTCCAACTGTGGTAATCCCCCTCCCCGGTTTGGGTCGTATCCCCGGGATGATCTTGATCAGCCATGTGTCCGAATCCAACAACAAAAATAATCAAATAATTTAATTAATTAATTAACATCATTAGTGCTGTTTTAATTAATATTTTTCTAACTCAATAAAAACAGTAATTTAGACTATTAGTGTATCACTATTGCACTATATATATTGGCCACTATTGTATATTATTATAGCCATAATTTTATATATATATTTATATATTGGGCGCAAAAATATTTAAAATAAACAACATAATATTATGTTATTTAATTTTTAATATATACGTAATATATATTACAGTAGTGCGGTTGGGTTGTACTACGCTCCGTATTTTGTTGTTATTTCTGAGGTTTACTATTATTATTTTTGTTGTTGTTTGTTTATTAGTTGTTTTTCGGTTCTGTTATGTTTAGTTCGGTTTTTTAGAATTTTTCCGTTAATTTAGTCATAGACTGGTCGGGGTAGCTAACGGCTACTTAAGTTACCGTGTTTTTGTTAATTGTCTTTAATAAAACAACACAATTGCTGGGGTGCTAGGCAACCCGGCAGTAATGTATTAAATTATCATTAATCATTCATTTAAATAAAGTTTCATTTAAAAAATAGATACCTGTAGAAATCAGCTGCCGGATCTTGTACTATAATGTTCGATTTAAAAAGTCCCTACACATCGAACGTAATCTTAAACAAAGTCTTAGCAGTGTGTAAATACTCTGTAGCAGCCGTTGGTATGTTCCAAATAAACATTAAATAAACGTATATTAACTGTACGAAACAAATAATTAAATACGTAAAATAAACATTTATCACAATTAACAAAAACAACACGATAACCTAAATAGCCAAGTTTGCTACCCAGCCAGTCTACGACTAAATTAACGGAAAAATACTAAAAAGCCGAACCAAACATAACAGAACAACGAAAAACAGCTAATAAACTAATGACAACAAAAATAATAATAGAAAACCTCAATAATAACAACAAAACACGGAGCGTAGTAGAACCCAACCTCACTACTGTAATATATATTACATATATATTAAAAATTAAATAACATATATATTTATATATAATATATACATATGTTATTTGTTTATTTTAAATATGCGCCAAATATATATGATGGCTATAATAATATACAATAGTGGCTAATATATATAGTGCAATAGTGATTGCTAGGATATTGTAATGGATACGATATGTGTTCTCCAATCCGATAATTCTGGTTCGAATCCGGTTTAGATCGGTAAAAATTTCTAATTTTTATTAAAATTTTCTGTATTGCTGTAATATTAATAATTGGGGGTTCCATATTTAAAGAATCCATATTATTTAAAAGGCCTCCGTATGGAGCCCTTTTAAATAATTGATGCCGTCTAGATTTAACTATCGTAATTTGGTAATCTGCATAGCCAAGCTCCCTTACTCGACTGTTGTCTTCATTTTTGTTCCAAAAAGGTTCCTTCGTCCCTTTGTTGTTTCCAATTTTTACCTCATCCATTAACTTCAACCTTCTTCTTCATCGCTTCTTTCCTCATTCTATTGACACATCCAGCTTTAACTATAGACTTTAGGAAAGGCTTGATTACAAAAAAAAAGTTGTTCTCGTACAAACCAAGTTTTATGATTTACTAGTCAAATCCTTTCTTCCTTAGTTAATATAAATTTATTAGGTGAATTAATTTTTCTTCAAACCTCTTCTATTTTATTGCTGGGGTTTGGGATCTTCACTATTTGATGATTTCATTTATAAAAAGAAAATTTCGATTTATCTAATCAATAATAGATTACGTTTATTCAATTTAACTATTAAAAAAAAAAGGTCTTATGTTTCTTAATACATCTTTAGCTTATTATATTTTCATTACTATTAAAAAAAAATCTATTTGATGGGTGTCTAAAATACCGACATCGTATCAAAAATCTTAGTCAAAATCTTTGAACCTCTAAAACTCTTGACAAGACTATCACATTAAACGAATAATAAATGAATATCACAATTTGTTGACGTGCGATTCTCAACCTTTTAGTCCGCTAAAAGTAATAGCTTTTGCTAAAGAGTATTTTCCGAACCATTGAAGAAAGGAAAATTCAAGTGCAAGGTTCAATGTCAAAACAATGAATTCTGTTTCCGGAACAAGGGACGTGATAAGTTGTTTACCATGTTTTATTAAAACGTCAAATGTATGAGTAAAACTGTAGTGGGATATTTTACAGGCTCTTAGTGTTAAAAACAGTACGATGAATATTTGTACTGTATTTAATTTACACATTATTTATTTCGTTAAATAGAATTTAGCTGATTAAAATTTATTATAATAAAAAAAAAAAAATATCTATTACCATTTTTTTTTTATATAAGAAAATTTAATTAAAACATTTTTTTACCGATTTGGATATTCGGGTTTATTGTAGACCTACATCAAAAATTCATTACAGAAATTAATAATTATTTATTTTCATCTAATATCTTTTTCTTATTTTTTGTTTTTTTTTTTAAAAAGGGAATATTCTTCCTAATTATAGAAAATTAAATTGAGCTGCTGCGTTGCACCTGTCATAAATGCAGAGATGAAAACTTTTTTCAAATTTTGTTATAGGTTACTAAAAATGTGAGGGGTTATGAAATAAAAAATTATTTAAAATTGTAATATCAAATTTCACTTTTTTGCGTACTTCGTTTTATTTTATGAAATAAAGTAAATAATAAACCAAAAAAAATGAAGGAACTGAAAAAATTGAAAGATAAACCTATAATTGAAGTTAGGAACTATATTACTACCGACCAGCTGTTACTAAGCAGACTTCTTTCTAGCATATTTTGCAATACTCAACTAAACGACCGTACCATGTCTTTTTTACATAAAATTTTATTTTGATTCCAATTATTTATTTTAATATTTATGAACTTTACCTATATTTTTATTTACCTTTATGCATAAATCAGGACGACCCTGTGTATGTTCATTTAAAACTTACAAACCATTGGGCCGATTTTTAAATGATTCTTTTTAACAATAAAATTTTATTGAACTTAAAAATTGTTATAGAATAGAATCATTCAGTTATCTTCATTACTGGATAAGTATTAAATACTAAATTGTATTTTTCATTTTCATTTGGTAATATTTAAGTTGCTGATTTAATACACTTTCTTAAAGATACAGTGAACAGTTTTCGCGAGTGAAATTTAGTAAAAAACAGTAAATTTTATCCAAGTATTTCATTTCAGAATGTAGTAAACATTTCTCGAGTTACAGCTGTTTAATAGAAAATTTTGTTGTGCCATGATTTTCGTAGGTAGGCGATTTACTTACATTCTTGTAACGAACAGATTAATTCTTAAGGCTTTGACCTCTACTTCTCCTTGTGCTGCCTTATTCTCTCAGTGACATTGGCTATCATGTTAGCGATGGTACTCGTAATTTTACTACTGTGCTACTTAAAACAAAAATAATTTTTCACCACCACCCTCCTCCTTGAGATAAAAAATATATATATACATTTTTTATCATTTCACTTTGGATGAACGTAAATAAAGCAGTAATAGGAAAATTTTACGTGATCCCTTTCTGTAAAGACCTTACAGAAGTAGGATCCATTTTAGTAAAGAATTCAAGAAATGAAAATTAAGAAAATAGTATTGCATACAACTTTCACAAAACATTTTTTTTGAAATTTCAAAAATGATGGGGAAAAACTTTCTTCATTATGTTTTTAGGGCAGTCTTTTTGTGATTTACACGCTGTGGGTGAATTTTAGTAAAAGGTTTGTAGCGATCAGAACCTAAAGAATGAAAAATTTAGTACAATCTATGTATTATACTTTTAGGAATTTTGATTGAGGGAGGATTCTCTTCTGGCGATAATAAGTAAAATCAATCTGGTAATTCAGATTATTTTATATATATTTAAAACAAAATTTACGTTTTTATTCGATTTTGTTTTTTTTTTTTTTTTTACTCAATCCAGTTATATATTTTTTTTCTTTTTACTTTGAAGATAACCATTTCTATTTAACTGTATAATTTTTATCTATCCAGATTTAAAGAGGAATTTTAAAAGAAGCAGCACATATTTTCTAACTTTTCTTATATATAACAGATCGTTTTCCAGTTTGGAAAGTCTCGTTTTCGCATGTTTAAGTACTATTAACACTCGCCCGTTTATAACGAAATCGTTCATGTTTTAAAATGTATTAAAAGCATACATAATCTCAAAAAAGGGTTTATATTGACTTAATAATTTAGCTACGTAGTTTATTTTTATAGTAAGTAATATTTTATTAGAGTTTTATTATCCCAATATTAATAAAAATGTTAGTTTTAAGACTTAATTTTCTTTAAACTTTTATAAAGTAATCGTGTTTTATTGAAATTTTGCAATGATGTACACATATATGTAAAAAAAAAATTGTTGTATTTAATATAGGTTAATGTTACTGCATTGCTGCATTTATGTTATAAAATTTATTTTATATCAAGTGGTTGATGGAATATTCGATTTGTAGCACAGAGTGTACTTCCGTAGTATAATCAATATTAAATCTATATTAAAAACAAAATAGTTTAAGAATTTTTGTTTTTGTTGTTTCAAACTATCCCACTGTCATCGATTACGTTTTTTATTATTATTTAGAAATCTATACTGTAATGGAAACCGAGCCGATTTCTCTTCTATTATCCTTCATAAACTGTTCCTTGTGTTTTCTTTTATAGTTTTAGAAGAGAATAAAAAAATATATTTTTTACAAGATAAAATAAGATGAAAATCCTCACTGGATTTAAAAAATTTTCAGTACTAGACATCTTAAGAATTATGATATCGGTTAGGAGATGGACGTGAAACGGATGTAGCTGAACAAAATAATTTAACGGTATGCAAGGGAATAATGCAATTAATGAGACGATTTTTTATGCGCATAAAATCTACTTATTTATTTTTTTACTTGGTTTTGAACGACTAAATTTTTTTAAAGATAAATTCGGAATATGAATCTACTGTAGATTACTACACCGTTGAACAAGTTTTTACAGATTAAGTTAAAATATTTTTTTTTAAATTGCATGAATAACATAACCAACTTTTCTTATACCCATCTCATTCACGGACTTCCATTAGGTATTTCTATTCCTCCTAATGAATTGAAATAGAGTAAATATAGAGCAGCCGAGACAAGAGAAGAGTAAAAATTAATTTAATTTATCTGGAAGTAATGATGTTATTAAAATTTATCCCCACTTGTAAGTAGATTAAGATGTGATTTGTATGACAGAATATCAAATGGATTTCAATGGATTTGGCATGCAGGTACGCAACAAAATTTTGCTTATTGAACAAGACACTATTTTATTCATTTACTCTAATAAGCATGGCATGAGAGCTTTCTATTCTTGATTACGAAATAACGGATATTTCGTTTCGGGAATAATTTATAGCTTGTATCAGACGGCCAACTACTGTTACGGTTCTGCTGTTTAAGTTGAATATCTTCATATTGTAAACGATATGTCAATATACGTCTACAGAATTATATTGTATTAGTAAGAATTACGAGGTCCGGCTTTATCTTGATAAGCCCTTCAGACCAGACTGGAGGTTTACTATAGCAATCGAGGAAGAACTATGGATATCCACGTAATAGTAATTTTATGGAAAATATGACGCTTCGTGCATCATGCCTTCTCGATTCTCCTACGTTTCAAAAGACAAATATTAAGTTTAAAAATGGAGTTAAATGTAAACTAAAGCGTAACCGTTGAAGAGAAAAATGTTTAATTGTTGGTGACGTCAGGAATTTGTCTTGTGAATTGAGGAGGAGAGAGTGTTAGCAGTTTTGGCTATGGAAACTTCCCCTTTAACGTTTCTTGCCATATTTTCTTTATTGGTAACCGCTATTTTGAAACGGAAGAAGTTATAAAAAAAAAATCAATAAACAAAATTATTTTCAGTAGTAGCAAAGGTAAACGGTATTAAAAAAATTTAATAAAAATTGATAAACGCATTGACCGTAACAAATTTCCATTTCAGAGATAAACTTAACGGAAAAGTTTTATATTGTTCTATTACGTTAATCATGTTCTCAGTAATAAAAATTAAATAAAATGTTAATTTTTAACACAAGAAAGGGAAATTTAAGTATAATGAAGGTTGTTTTCAGTAACATAAGCATATTTTCAGCTTTTTACAGGTTTTATAATTATCAGTAAGGACAGATATAGTTCAGTTTAATTTAATGATTTTTTTTTTAAATATCCTAAATATACATAAATTATGTACAACCCTAATTAAACTGATCATTAGTTATATAATTCTAGTAGAAATCACTATAACATAATTTAAAATAGCACATCAAATCGACGACAACATCGCTGCAAGTAGTTAAAACATGTCGGTATAACTAGGTCCATTACGCTTAAAATTTTCTTTAATTTGATAGAATTCAGAATTAATAGTTTTTCGGAACCTAACTTTATCATTTGTTTCATCACATGAAAATTTGAGTGGCTTTTGCATTTCACAACAGTACAAGCTTTCACGCAACTCTGATTCAATTCGCACCGTCTGTCGTTTAAGTAAAATATTGATCTAAGTACACTTTCTCACACTCTCTTTATCTCATTCAGTGTATATTTCTGCGCGCGCGCGCGCGTATATATATATATATATATACACATACATAAAACAGCACGCTACAAGTAATACTGAAGTATTCCGGAAATTAAAGTAGTCACGTGTCTAAAATAATTTAGACTTTTCTCTCATAGTCTCTTTCCATCTATCTCTCAGTTCGTCTTATTTGGTAGTTACGAGCTTAGTTTTGAAAGTATCATCTCATTTCAGTTAATTCAATTATTAATTCTCAACTTTACTCTAAATCTTTTATTTTATTAAAGTTTTTATCATAAATCATTTTATTTTTTCATTTTTATTAATTAAATCAATATCCATGGAAACTTCTCAAAGATTCAGTTATATAATCAAATAATTTTATTATTATAGATACTCTTTTCACGAAAAAGAAGTTCTATAAATGTTTTTGCGTCAATTTTAAATTATAGTATTAAAATAGATAATTTAATTTAAGTATTAAGATAAAATATACGTTTAATAGTCGAGCAAAAAATGTATTATTGTATAATAATAATAATATTATAAACGTATAATATATAATAACAATTTCAACAAGCGTTGATAGAAGAAAAAACGATTCTTTTAAAACTTTATTTACTTTTCTGAACGGAATTATGATCCCTTTAAAGAAATTCTGACGTGATTTAACTTTTGAAGAAAAATTAACCGAGACTAGCAATAAAGGATGTTATTGATTTAGAAACCGAGGTATCATTTATCAATGTAAAGCGTGTTTATTGGTGTATTGACCTCAAATTTTTCATTCCTTGAACTAATACACCAGTGTCCGTAGATCACCGAAATTAGAGATAGTTAGATTCAATTTCATTCCATCCTAATGGTTTAGTGAAAAATGCCAATAGAATGATCATCATTGCGGGTTTCCAAATTAAATGACATTACCCCAAACGAACGAAAATTGGGCCAGTTCATTGTACTATTAGACCCATCCTCTCAACTGACGTACCCTTATTGTAATCACCTTTTTTTTCTTTTTCTATTTAGCCTGTGGAACTACCCGTAAGGTATTACTTCAGAGGATGAATGAGGACGATATGTAAATGAAGAGTAATCTTGTACAGTCTCAGATTGACCGTTCCTGAGATGTATGGTTAATTGAAACCCGACCACCAAAGAACACCTGGTATCCACGATCTAGTATTCAAATCCGTATAAAAGTAACTAACTGCCTTTACTAGGATTTTAACCTTAGAACTCTAGACTTCGAAATCAGTTGTTTTGCAATGGCGAGTTTACCACTAAACCAACTCGGTAAGTGCTTTTGTATGCAGTACCCATAGGCATCCCAACCATAAATCGAACTCCAACCAGCAATCGCACGCCCGTACGAATCAACCCTTCCTACATCCAACAGGGACGTGGTCTATGGCCCTTCATAAATTTCGAAAACGGTTAACGCTATCTTAATGCAGTCAAGTTCGAAAGAGCAACTTTTCTTGCCTGCCTTGAAAGACTGGGAGCCATCACCATATTCACGAGTTAAAACCACACCACGTATGACGGGTTCAACCCGATTAAAGATATTGTAGCTAGCAGTCGCTGGTGGTACCATCGCTTTCCACGTACGGATCAAAAGCCTTTCATCGAGCCGCGTGCTCTTCAAATTCAGTCCTCTCTCAGCAAATACCAGATTAACCCGGAAGACATAGCAATCTTTATCGCTTAAAAATTTGGACAAATATAAGACTTCAGGTGAAATTTTTGTATAATTATTGTTGTTTGGAATACTAACATTTACACATAATTTTAGAACTTGGCAATTTTCACATAAAACAAAACGGAGAAATATTTATACGTTTTTACTGTAAAGCGATTTTCATTATCGTTAATTTTAAAATATCGGTTAGAGGGAATTATTGGTCAACACTATGAAAGATTAATAATCGTCTTATTGCAGTCGTATTATTCCATTTTTCTGGTATTTGCATAGAACTTAAAATTTATGTCTGTCCCCATTCTAAAATAGAAAAAAGATAATTTAGATTGATTAGTTAATCCTTATTGTTACAAAACTTTGATCGCATTCAAATCCTGTTCAAGGATTTCGTTGTCTCATAGTATCGTAAAAAATATATAAAACACTTGTCGTTTACAAAAGATAAATGAAATGGTCGTAAGTTAATATATTGAAACTTAAAAGTGGCGATAATTTTTAATGATAGTGTCTTTTATACTCTCATAACCAAAGATGTTTCCATTCTGATAACTCCTAAAGAAAAAGTAAGATTAATACCTAAGGTACCGTAACAAATTTTATAATTGCAGGCTAAATCTTTTCAAAGGTACAAAGATAAAAATACAATCTAAAAAAAGGAGATAAACATGCTCGTACATAAATTTTTAACTACGATTTTTTTGTTGTATTTTTGGACTCGACTCAATGAAACTGAAAACTTTGAGAAAATCCGATGGGTGGGATCATACTTACACCAACAGGATTTCTTTTTTATGTTCGCCTTATGCCGTACAATGTCATGTAGTGTCGACCTTTTCATCTTTAATTCCTTCCGCCATTCCTTTTGCACTTTATCAGTCTTGCACTTTCTCATTTTTTCAGCCCCCTCACTCTCTCTCTCTCTCTCTCTCTCTCTCTCTCTCTCTCTCTCTCTCTCTCATTCTTTCTCCCTCTCTCTCAGGTCCTCAGTTTTCTTATCTTAAAAGTTAGATCAAACAGTCAAAAATTTAAATTTTATAAAAATCATATATACATATGTTCATATATACACAGGGAAAGAGAGATATAAATTCTCCGAGAAATACCCAAGAGAGGTCACGATCGCCTGAAATTACTTTTATTTTTAATTGTCCATTTTTTATTTTGGTAGCCGCAAATTGAAGGAGGTGTGCTTAATAAAAGATCTTTCCCTATCATGATATAATCTATTTAACAAACGTAAAGAAAAAAAAAATTGCTTTTATTTCCGTAGTATGTCTGTTTGATTAGTGTTATTTATAATTTAAAAAAAAAAGAAAAAAATATATTTGTTACATTTTCATAGTTCGTTCTCTCTCATTTAGAAACAGTTTGATAAATAAGCTTGCCGTGGTTATACAATATTTGAATTTTTATTTCAAAAAGTTTTTGAAGTTGACTTTAAATTAAAAATATTTTCTCGGGTGCTGATGTGTAGAATATAGCGGTAGATTACGGGCTATGAATACATCCACTGCCATTTATTTTCCCCTTCCACATTTTCCCCCTTATTATTCTATCCACCTTATCCACCACTGTATCCTAATGACGAAGAGAGTTACCCCTAAGCTGTCTTCTAATTTATAACAATCATCTGCCACTAATTCCATACGTACGGTGCAACCTCTTCCTTTCCCTAGCGCACTCATCTCTAAACCATCGACTCTCCACCGCTCTCCCTTAACTTTCGTCTTATATTCAAAACCGGGATTCTCTCACTTGAGGGACCTTCTTACGACGATAGACCCTATACTCTATCTTCTCTACTTTTAAGCGACTGCGGCTTAGCTTATCCTTATTTCGACTTAACTTCTACTTTGCTTTCACTTATTAGCTACTCCTCTTCGACTTCATTTTCGAAAGTAAGTAGGCTACACCCAAAGTCCTCCACCGTTTTTCAACACTAAGCTAGTTCAAATAACCTCCTCTTTTATTTTATTTTGAACTAAATCCTAAAACACACTTCACTCTATGTACATTAACTTATACAGTATATGTATTATACGTAAAAATAAAGTAAATTGAAGTATTTGTTTTAATTAGTTGTAATTGTTTAAATTAATTATATTTGGATAGTAAGATCTAGTTATAATAACAAAAAAGTGATTTATAATAAATCTTTTTTATACTTTTTAGTGATCACTTTAATGTATTTGTAAATAAATATATTAACTCTTTAAACGCTAACGATATTTATAACAATTTTATTTCTAGTGTTCTACCTGGCTAATTGTTACAAATAGTAATATTATTAGAACCGTTCTCGTTTCTGTATTTCATCATTTTTTGTTTATTTTATTATACTGTTTTTTTAGGGGGTTTTTTTGGAGGCTAATTTGATACTTTAATTTCAGAACAACGTCGTGTTTCATGAAATAACTATTAAATAATTCGTCTCAATCTTGAGAATAACTTTGTAACAGTGTTTTAAAATAAAATAAGGAAATTACAGAGAATAGGCGGCTTTTTTAACATAAAATTGTTTTGAAATGAGATTAAACAAAAATAGATACATCAACATTGTTCCGAGCAAGGGTATTCAGGAATTTTTTAATCCCGTTCTGTATCGATTTAGTGCATCCATGTCTCAGATGTTGATCCATACGAGAAATCTCACTGGAATGTCTGGTACTTCGAACAGCAGCTAAACCTCTAATAATATAGAATTATTGTAAAAATATTTCCCTTAGTCAGCCGATTGTAGTTTGAGCTTATGGGTGTAGTGATAACCTTTTTTGATTAAGATAGGCAAGAATTTTATACCTTTAACCTTTTATTTAGGCCTTTCCTGCCAGAGTCGTTCGTGTTTAATCCTGATTTTAGAAATCACGGACTTTGGTTATCAGCGAACTTGACCCAATATATGATAGGCTCCTCGCTAGATCTGTTCCTGACAAAAATCCATTGTTTTTGGTGGAACTGGAAGATTTGAATCGCGCATTGCGTGTTGGACTTATATTGGCAGCTGTTGGAGGGGGGTAAACAGCCCTAACTATATGTTTTTTTCCGGTGTATATACGGTTGTTATTTGGGTAGCGTGCGGTTTAGCCTGGTGACAGCTGATTTCAAGTTTTGTACAAACGGAGGGTGTGGATTCACCAATAGGCAGGTGGTTGCTAGCTATGATCCAGTCGAGTTATAATGAGGGCAACACGGAACTTTATAGATCTTTTTGTATCATGTTCTTTGTCGTATTAACGCTATGCTAAGGGAACCCCGCAAATGTACGTTATCCTGTTCACTAGTATGTGGCAATTAAATAATAAAAGTTCAAAAATATTTTATATTATTTGTTAAGAACCAATTTCAAGTTTATTAAATCTCACTTAGAAATCGAATGTTTTTGTTTTCTGCCGCTTTCTTTATAAATGTTTTAATATCAGTAATACTTATTCGATTGTTTTAAGAAATTTTTTATAATCGAAATGTTATATAACAAAATATAGGAAACTTTTTTCCATATTTTTTTCTTTAAAATATTTTCAGCATGTTAATACGCACACTCAATGCTATTGTTACAAACTCAAAAATATTTTTTACTGCTGTAAAATAAACTAATTTGTCTCCTCAGCAACACGAAACACCTCGTGACTAGCCTGCAATATACTCAGAAAATCTATTTTTATTGTTGAAAATATTGTAATTCACATTTTTTTAATAATTTTAATTTTAACAGTTAGGTTTGTTTTAATTACATTTAGTTTGTGTTACTAATAATAATAATATAAATAAGACCTCCTTATCTATTAATTAAAATAATACAGGTCTAAAAAACATGCATATTAAAAATATGGCCTGGCTTTCTATAAGGAAGATGTCCCTGGTTCGATTCTCGGCTATGGTCTTGAAAATTTATAATGAATCCAACCCAACATTCTCCACAGTTGATACAGCTTTAAACTAACAAAAAAATACTGGATGATAAAAATATATACAGCCAATGAGATTTCAAGAAATATTTTCTTACTGAGATAAAATGTTTCGACCAGTTGGAATTGAGGGTAAAAATGCTAACTTTGTTATGCAATTAAATTAATTTTTTTAAACAAATAAATAAAACGCCACAAAATTGCAAAAAAACGTTTTTATAGATTTTTCTGAAATTTTAGTACATGCAATAATATCCCCGGGTTAAATGTTAGATAGGAAATAAACAGACTAGTTCACCTTTCAGTATAAAAATAAAGACAGATACAGGAGAGAGATAGAGGGGGAACTTTTGTCACGCGATTTAAAAGAAGAAAAAATATAGAAGTGAGAGTTGGATAATCCAGCCTTTGGTTTCATTTATCTGAATCAATCTAATCATTTATCTTCTTTTGACCAAAACTGAAATGAAATGAAATAGAAATTCTTCTTTCTATTTATTTCTTTTCTTTTCTTTTTTTGTTCTTCTTTATATTAATTTTTCACTATATGATTTTTTGTTATCAACCCTATTGTTATTTTACCTTTAATTTTTTTTCTTTTATTTTGTAATTTTATTTATTAAATCTCTTATTCGTAATGTTGATTTTCCATATTTTCATCATTTTTTTTCTTTTATAACCCTTTGAATTATATTGTTTAGCGCTTTCTTTGATTAAAAAAAAATATTCGAACATTTCTCTATTGTTTTTCTTTAAGTAGTCTTTTCTTAGTTGCTGGTATAATTTTTTTTTTGTTTTATCCTACAAAGCAGCAATCTTTTGTTCGTAGGATTTGAACAATCCTGGTTGTTTTACTCGTACATACTTTAAAATATGAAAAAAAAATGGTATTATATTAATTTTTATATATCATCAATGACAGGTTGTTTATTAATTAGAAAATAATTTGAGATGAGGTTAATCAACGATTAATTAGATAATACTCGATTTATATTAATGAACTTGTTTGTTCTAAATCAGATAGTCTCACATTCAAATCCAGTTAATGGATTTTATTTTTATTTTTACTTCTGGCATAGTTCTAGAGGTACGCTGCAAAAATAAAAGTATGGTGATCGGTCAAAAAATGGTGTATGGATTTTTTTGCATTTCTCGACTTTTCATGACCCAGGGACCCCAAAAATCAAAATAAAGTAGGGGTAACATGCGAGGTACGTATTTACGTTTGTTGGTGTGTTTGTAGTTTAATAACTTTTGAGTGAAAAAACCGATTTTAATGAAATTTTGTGTAGATACTTGTGTACATGGGATAATTTGTTGATAAACGTTTTGGGTCACTTTTCACAATTTTTTAAAAAATATAACCCCACTTTTATACATCAGTGCATGCTTATCCTAGCACTGTTTTAAAATTTTTCCCAAAATTCGAAAAAGGTTAAAAATTTATTACATATTTTTTAACCGATTTTTTTTGTTCTCGAAGGCGTAGTAGAAGTAGTGCAACTGCCTTCACAAAAAAAATACTTTGGTAGATGAGGACCCGATCAAAGTTTAAAAATATCGATTTTGTTTTTGTAATGTTTTAAAACTTTTAATATTACAATAAAATTTCATCATAATTCACCTCCCACCCCAAAAAATAAATCTTAAATAACGTTTTATTGGTTGTACATTTATCAATTACATTTTTTTTTTAGTTTCTTCTATTTAAATAATCAACGTAAAGAAATTTTGGAAGGTGATTTTGGAGGTGGGGGAGCAGAAAACCGATGTATTTTATTTATACAGTATATTTTTTTTTATTTTGGAGCCTTAACGTTTATGAAAAATGGAATTCTTACACTTTTAATTTCGTTTCATATCTGAAACTAATTTATTTATATATATATATATATAAATATCTGTCATAAAAATAATTAAAAAATAAGAGCATTTTGTAAACGTATATGGCTTCACGACGATTGTTAGATTTTCTGATTATTTCATTGTCTAATGTACATTTTAGGAATCCTTCTAATCTATGACAGTTTATTCTTTTTTAACTATACCATACCGTAGAATAGCAATAAGAGTGGCTATTCTGTTCTTTCGACCGGAAACTGTGATAAAAACCCCTCAGTTCTCTGTTGTAATCTATTCTCCCCCTTTAATCCACCGAATCATGCATTTTATTTTCCCCGTACGTTACCACGGCATCCAGCTTTGACCAATTAAATACCCTACCATATACGCATATATATATGTATCTCACAGGAAATACTGCCTAACTTATTTATACAATCCTACTATTTTATATATCTTTTTAAACATTAAAGAGAAAAAAAGTGTTTTTTGTTTGTTATTTTTTGTGGCTTTAATTTTATTTTGTAACAGCCTGGTTTCACTAAATTTTCCTCTTTTTATCACATTTTTACATTACTGATATTCCCATCCTACCATTAATGGTCTTACTTAAATTAATATTTGTGTCTGTTGAAAGGAAGCGCTTGTGATCATGTGCGCCTTCCTTCCCTCTCACTACATTTCCTTCCATACCTTGTTGAACCCCCTGTTAAAAGTGTTTTGTTCATATATCTCAATTTTTACTTAATGAATTACTAATTCATATTTAATTATAATATTTATAATTTTTTTTCCAGTATTTGTATACGTTGTTGCCTACTCGAAAGTAAATCTAAATATGTTTATTGTAGTGATTCGTTTCTACTTCTGTAATTTTATTTACATTTTTAAGTTTTATTTTGTTATTCTTCCGAATTCTCGTAAAATTTTATAAATTTATGTTTATTATAATTAAATAAGATTAAAATTTTGTTTTACTATTTAATTGCATTTTTTTCTCCATAACATTGATACTCGTACGAGAATGGAAAAATTCCAAGAAAAGTTTATCATAACTAGAATTAATTCTAACTATTTCTAAACATAAAATATTCATTAGAATCTACTTTCCCTTTTTGAAGAAATATAGATTTTTTATTTTGTTTATTAAGATTAGTTTATAAAAAAAATGTGTGAGCGTTTGTCTGTGCGCGTTTGTTTTGTGATTTCATTGCTTAGGATTTATTTTAACAAAATATTGCCTGGAAGGAAATTAAATTAAACCCATTTTAAGCAATCATTCATAGGAAAACTAAATTAAAATTTTTATCCTGATTATCCTGCTAATAGGTAATGACTAATGAAGGAACAGTTGCTTAATATGGTTCTTTTTAAATTTAAAAAAAAACAAATGTACATGTAATCATAATAAATCGTTAATTTTTTTTTAATTTTCGCTTCCCTCAGCTTGTATCATGTTAATTTTTGCTGTAGTTCTGCGGTTCTGTTTATTATCATTATATGTATTTATTATTTTTCATTAATTTTTACTTTCTGGAAAGACATTTTATAGATATCAGAGCATATCCTCACTTATTCTCAATATTATTTTATTTTGTAAACACGAAAAAAACAAGTGATTTTTTACTACTCGTATATAATGGCGAATTATTTTGTCTATCTTTAATTTAAGTCCGTAAGTTATTTTTTTACATGATACAATTAAAAAATCGTTTTAAAAAATTCGTATTGGTTTTTTTTTATTCTATATTTTTTTCAAAAAATATTTTCAGTATTTTCGGTGATTTAAGCCATAATAAATTTTAAAAAAACCAAAAAAAAGAAGAAAATTGTGGGCATTTGATATATCATAAGTAAAGAGGGATTGTGTAATCATAGTACGGAGAATTACAGGCCATGACTGCTTTTCAGAAAATCTGGATAAATTCGCGTCCTTCAACGAATTATGTAGTATGAGACTGGAGAACGATGGTATGAATTGTGACCATCTAAGAAAGATGTAACATGTAGAAAGGTATATCACTCGTATGGGATTTTCATACGCTGATTTGTATAAATATGTTCGATTTAGTGAAAAAGGCAATGAAAATATTATAGATAAACCCCCCTGATCGTGGGTTCAAATTCCAGTCAGGCTTGGAGTTTTTCACACCTTAGAAAAAATTAATCTCCTAGTGACTATAATTAGGCAGTTAGCCTGTATTATCTTTTTAAAAAAATTGCATCTTTTATCATATCGTAATTGTTTTTTCTTTGATTAGTTGTTTGAAAATGTGAGGGTAATATTTTTTAAAGATTGTTTCATCTAAAAACTAATTTTCATAATCAGAAATGTCTTAAACTAATTTTGAACATAACACCGTTGAAATCCGTAAATTTTTGAGATGGGGATAGTAGCTTGACGATTCCTTCGGTTGAATAGTTTTCTCCGCTTGTTTCTTGTACCATTCGCTTATAGGTTGGTGGACGTCATCATCGGTTTGCATACGTTTTCCGCTCAAAAATTTCTTTAATTTAAATAATAAAAGTCAGATGACCCTAGATTTGGCCTGTACTGAGGATATGGTCCATTCCATCTAAATTTTTGAAACTGTTCTACCGTGATTTTCGAGGTAATGTGAGGACACGCATTATCCTGTAGCAGATATATCCCATCAGTAATCTGTTCTTAGGATCCTATTTTGACGCGCCGTAACTTTTTTAATGTTTTGCAGTACGCGGATATTTTTTCCTGTACGGAGCTAATAGATCAGAAGAACCTCCTTTTGCGGTCACAGAAAATATGTTGGTGATAACAGATTTTCGTCCAGATCTTGATAAGTTGTATATATTTTTTCTTCCTTTTTTAAATAAACAATACCATTTTCTTACGTTCAATACCTTCATACACTTCATCTACCTTCCTTTGAATTTCAGCTGGATAAATGTTTTTTTTCATTTAAATATTAAATCGTCAAGTTGATCTACGAAGAACGTGATTATTCATATGCTACTGAAAATTCTGATTCGCTTAGGAACTTGGAGGTAACTGACAGCATAAAAAACATTCCCGACCTGGTTGAATTTCAATTCGTCGACTTACTAATATATACAAATGATTCTTATTTTAAAAATGACCCTTTTATATTACGAGTGATGGCATTTGTGGTCTTGGTTTGTTTACTTGGTTTCTGAACTTTAATGTGAGTTACGGAAAAGTTCAGTGTTTATTGTCTGTTTCATCTTTATCGTCTATTTTGTGATCTTTCAAAATTATTTTAAGGTCATTTCTTTTTCCTTATTTTTAATTTTTTTTAATTTTGTGTTTGAACGATAATAACGTACTTTGTTTTCTCACTGAAATATATTATATAGTAATTTATTTTGTATAAAAGAAGAGGTAATTCTCTCATTTTATCTGCAAGATAAAAAAACTGTGTTAGAAAATAGTTCTCCACTTCGGTGGAGAGCCGTTCTTTATAATAGCTGCTCTAATTACAAAACACTAAAAAAACTGCGCATTAATTTGATGGTAATAATAAGTTACGAGGTAGTAAAAATTAATGTAAGAAATTAGATTAGAATCAACAGATTATTTCTCTAACATTAATTTAGAAAATTATGATCATTTTTTTTTTTATTAACTAACCAGATATAAATGTTCAATTGTACGTTAAATATTTAACGGTTTGTAACGTAAACTTTCAGTAATTTTTTTTTCTAATTTATCAGCTTTTTTCGATAAATATTTTTCATTGGAAAGCAATACTTTTTTCCATCTTAAAAAAAGTAATTTTTTTATTTATATATTTTTTTATTTTCCAGAGGGAACTGGCTCAACGAGATGTCGATCGAGAAAGAAGGCTACGCGTTGATTCAGAAACTCGCCTTAGGTCTTCATTATCAGAAGCAGAACGGTGTAAAACCAGATTGTCAGCATTACAGAAAGAATTCTCCAGGTAATTATTTATTAATTGCAGTATTTTATTACGTATTTGTATTTTTTATGGTTTAAGGGTGAAAAAATTCTGAAATATGTTCACGGTTAATAATTTATTATCAGAGTTGTACTTTTTTTTACCGAGTAAGTTAATATTTATGCATATCTTTTTTATTTAATAATTAGCGTTCTTCTTACAGGTCTGTTTAGTTCCATTGAACTTTATAATTAGTAGTTAGGATAATTTTGTAAAAATAAATAATCCAGAAGAAGAAAAATAATTATTGTATACGTTCTAATGTATATTTCAGGTCTTGGGCCTGATTTTTGTTTTTTTAACACAAGCGGCATTTTATAACAGTAAAATTGAACTTAATCTAAAAACCTTTACGATAATCTACTTGATTTTTTTCTTTTTTTACTAGGTTTGTAGGTTTTTTAGTTGTTGTTCGATTTTTTTAATAGATTTTATAATGTTACAAATTAATTAACATAGATAAAAACTCTACTCCTGTTTTTTACGTCGTTTAGCCTATTTTTGGAACCTAGAACCTTTTTTTATTCATAACAGTTTTTCTTCTTCTTCTTTAAGTACCACTTTTGCGTCAGAGCTTAGTAATTGTGAATATCATAATTTTAGAATTTCTTGCTCGGAACAGGTCCAAACCACACTGTCTCATATTACACAGCTTCGGTTTTTCATCTTCCTTCTTCACCTCTCTCTCGTACATTATCTCTTCTTATAGAATAGCTTATTTTGTTCTTCGTACTACGTGACCAAGCTGTAATAACTTCCTGCTGTTTAAATGTTTTCACAATTCTGCCCGGCTCCCCATTCGTCTCCTCAACTCAAAGTTAATGGTTAAAATTTTTATAATAACGAAATTCTATTCTGTAGTGAATATTTCTATAGTGAATATTCTTAGTGATAAAATGGCAAAAAAATGTGTTACAGATATAGAGACACTGAATCTCCTCCGCGCTCCTCCCACCAATATAAAGATAGATGAAACACCCTAGTCTTTTATATTTAGATAACAGTATTATAAAGTCTTTCATTTATTTTTAAGCTAATTTGAAACAAAAATTAAACTGAAAATGATTAAAATCGCATCATTAAAAAAAAAAAGATAAAATTTAACCCCCATAAAAATATCAACAAATTTCTTTCGCTGTTGTCTTTCATTTTATTTGTTTTTGAAAATGATATATTTAATATGAACTAACAACAAAGGCGTTTCATTGGAAATAAATTAAGTAGAAATTTTTTTAGTAGAATTAATTTTAGAACTATTACAGCGAGCATGACCAGACATTACCAGACAAAACTGTATTGTTATTTTTTTTTAATTTATTTTTTAAATCTTTTACTACAAATTTTAGGTAAAAATTTCAGATATACATGTTTTATTTTAGCAGAAACAATAGTTTATGTGATTTACTTTTTCATGATGAATTTTAGTAAAATATTTTAATGGAACAAGAATTAGAGGAAACACAAATTGCAAAAATATTTCGCCGAAAAATATTTTACGATTTTTTTTTTCATTATTGTGGGTTTTCCAAATAAGAAAAGAGGTAATTAATAATTAAATGAACATAATGAGAATTCTGTTAAATGACGGAAAGCCAATCTGGTTTTGGGTAAGGCTGATGCAGTGCTGTTCCAGTACCATTAGTTGAACCATAATAACAAAAAACAGGTTGCTTATTATTTCATTCCATTATTCCATTATTATAACCTAGGATATGGATTCTACATATTTTTAACGCGTTAGGAGATGGATGAAATGACAGGTAAAAAAAAAAACTAATTCCTTGAAAGTGAATTAATATGTGACCAGATTTGATTGAACCGATTTAAAAGCCAGCATGCTAAACACGACGTTAATTAGCTGATCTCAAAAAATAAAGTGTCAATCTATTCTTTTATAACAGGGTAGAACATATTAATCTATGTTGTTATACTATTTATCCAGGTTTTTTTTTATTTCTGTGATAACTTGAGATACCTGTATCATGACAGAGACCTGTCATTCAGGATTATTTTCTCTGAATATAATGATGGTTACTGTACCGCTAAGTCCTTTGATGAACTGTGCAAAGAAATAACTTGTAGAAAGGAATATCACTCGTATGGAATTGTCATGCGCTGATTTGTATAAATATGTTTGAATTAGTGAAAAAGGTATTGAAAATACATTCCATTCATCTCTGTATAAAATGCTTTTTATTGTTGCGAATTCTATCTAAGTAGTTTTTTATTCCTTCTGATAAACTGTGATATATGATGTATATCATTATTCTGAGTTGAACGTAAAAACTCCAGCGTAACAAGGAATGTGATTAACACTAAATGTGTAACATTCGGTTGGAATAAGTTTAGTTAATTAATTGCTGAAAACCAGAAAAAGCTACAGTAGTATCATAATCCAAGAATTAACGAAAAATATCGTTTTTTTTTTTTTAATTTATTTTGACTGCTTTTTTTTATTATTTTATCTAGTGTCCATTCCTCATTTAACAGATTTTTCCTTGACTTTCCCTCGAATGCTAGTTCTTTTGTTTGTTTGAAAAACTGTCAGTAATGAAAAAAAAAACATTATATAACGTTTTCACGCGAAAATTGTTTTTGTGTTTCCTTTAATTCTCGTCCCTCTAAAATCTTTTTCTAAAATGCATCGCCAAAGATAAATCATATAAATTATTGTTTCTACCATATTAAGACGACACCTGTATTTGAAATTTCTTTCTAAAATTTATAATGAGCGATATTTTTGCCTGTAAATAGTCATCCTCCTGATAATAATTCTGTAATTAGTCGATCTCCGTGACAGAGTGGTAGCATCTCGGCTTTTCATCCGTGGGTCCCGAGTTTGAATCCCGGTCAGGCATGGAATTTTTCAAACGTTAAAAAATTGGATTTCCATATTCCCACGTAAAAGCTTCTTAGTGAATTAATGAAATAGTTCATTTACAAAAAAAAAAAAAAAACGAAGAAAGATTGGTTTTTTAATCATTTCCATTGAAATTTTTGTTCATATTAAACATGTCATTTAAAAGATAAAAACAAAACAAGAAAAATGTTTCGCCAAGAGGGAAAATGTTTTTATTTTTATTGGAAGGGGGTAAAAGGATAAAATTACCCTTTTTTTATTAATTAATCAAAAAATCGATTTGGCCTTTTTGGGTGTGATGCCCGGGCAAGATAATGTGCTTTAATTTTGAAGGAAACTTAAAATCTTATGACAAGATGAAGTTTTAATAAAATTTACTGGAAAAATTTTAACTTTTTTGCCTAAATAGATAAATTTATGAATGAATCGATGTCTAATTTAAAAATGTATTATTAAAATCTAAGGAGGTGTTTTGTTTTGTGTTCTTGATACCATTTTAACCACTTGTTCTTGTTGTACTTCTGTCTTTGTTATCGTGTCTAACTATCTCACTCTGTCATTTTGTTATATTGTCACAATTAAAAGAGGGGATTCAGTTCACGCTCCGGTTGCCTCCTAAAGTGCAGGAAGAAATAGAAGTATACATCCAGGAGGAAACATCATCTCCTATCTCCTGCTTGTCGTATTTCTCCTACTACAACTCATCTTCTAAATTCTTTCTTATATTATCTAACCCTTGGTAACTTGCTACGTCTAAAACTAAACCAACCGTATAACCCCATGAGGATTTAAGATTGGCAGGAATTGCGAAAATACTTATCCTCTATCTTTCTTCTTTTTTTTTTAGAGAGGAACTTTTAACAAGTTCTCCTTAAAAATTCCCCCATTTATTTTTTTTACTCGAGTTTATCTCTTATTTAATAAATGAATCTTGTCACGCATGTTAAACTTTTACGAATATGAGTGGAAGCAGAATAGAAAAAAAAGTAAAATGAAAAAATACGATTATGACACTTTATGCATATAAATGAATTACTTAACGTAAATATTTCTATTTCGTTTCTTTTTCTCCTGTTTTCCCTAACAAAAAAATTTCTTTTGGATTTCCCGTATACGGGTAAATCAAGGAATTCAACTTGACCTGAAAAATTATTTTTTAATATAAAAAACATTAATTTGGCCAAATAGATACAACTCGACTACTTACTATATAAAAGTATTATTATTTAATGATACATACATTGTAAATACATGATAAAGACTGTAAACTTAATTTTAACAAAAACGAACTTTTAATTTTGAAACCAAGATCTAAGTACTTGTTATTCAAAGTATTGTCCGTTGTTAGCTACAACCTTTTCCCATCTTTCTGGTAAAACACGGATTCCTCGTTGGAAGAACGACTCGTTTTTTTAGGCTATCCATGAATCGTTCCATTTTTTATGTCTTCTGCTGGTCAAAAGGTGGTTCTGCATCGATCAGTACAAGTGGAAATCAGAAGTAAGTACTTCTGGTAAATACGGTGGGTGGGATAGAACATCCCATCCGAGTAGCTGTAGCGTTTCCTTGATCGGTTTACCGACACATGGCCGAGCTTTGTTATATTAAAAAAACACTTTTTCTGTCTTTTTGGCGTATTTTGGTCGTTTCTCTTTCAATTCTTGGTTTAAATACACTGGTTGTTGCTGGTAACTGTCTCCAGTAATGGTTTCACCAGATTTTAGTAGCTCATAATAGGCCACACTCTTATGATCCCCCCAAATACAAAGGAATATCTTCGATCGATCGATATTCGATTTTGCTGTTGATGTTAATGGTTGGCCAAGCTTGCACCATGAATTTTTGCGCTTGAGATTATCGTAACGTATCTATTTTTCATCGCCATTGATGATACGATACAAAAATCCTTCCTTCTTTGTCGTTGAAGCAGCAACTCACACGGCAGAAAACGCCTTTCGATGTCCTTTAGTTTCATTTTTTATGGCACACAATTTCCTTATTTTTGAACCATTCTCATTGACTTTGAACGTTTAGGTCTTCATTGACTTTGATATGCCATTTCGGTCACACTAATGCTTCTACCAATTCTTTAAGCGTTTGACATTAATCTTCTTCCAGCAGTGCCTCCCATTCTTTGTTTTAAAAAAATTTTTCGGTTGGCGAGAGCGCTTCTAATCTTCCAAATCAAAATCTCTACTTTTGAATCGTCTAAACTAGTACTCACAAATTGAAATCGATAGAACACAATAGCCGTAAGCTTTGGAAAGCAAACAAAGACTTTCATCTGCCGATTTTTTCAAATGAAAACAAAAAAGGAACAATTTCCGCAAATTGCGTTTCGTTGGCACAAAACTCAATGTATTCAATAAGCTAAAATAATATGTTTACACTTCAACCAAATGATACATACTGATTCTTAAAGCTTAAAGACAGGGTTTTTATAGGCAGCTGACTTTAGTATGAACTGAAACCATCACTTTTTAATTACGCAATCTCCTTTAAATCTTTTAAAATTAAGTTCAAATAACAGATACTACCGTTTTCTATTCCACTTAAAATAAGTTTAATAAAGGCCCTTATTTTTCATTACAGTCAAGAATCGTTTTAGATATGTAACTAGTTTTTTTATTATATCGTTGTTATGTATTTGTTTGTTTCATAATTTTTATGTGTTCATTTCTCCCTTGTATTTTGGATGTCTAAATTGTTGTTAATTTTGTATATCTATTATGTTTCTATGAGGTGGTTGATTCAAATATCGATTTTATAGAGTGTTTTTTATGTGTTTATTGTATGTATTAACACATACAAGTTTTTTTTTGTTTTAAGGTACGTCCTGTTTGTCCAGTATAGTACTGTTTAATGAAAGAAATTGTTTTTGATACTTTTGTTTTGTTTTTTGTTCTTAAGGCTTACATCATTTTTAAGTTACTAACTTAAATTTAGAATTTGAAGTAACTTAGGTAAGAGTTTAGAGTAACTTAAATCTCTCGTCTTTGTTTATTTATGGTTTTTATATTTATTTTTATTCACTGTTTATTATTTTTTACGTTATTCGGACCAGTTATTTTACACTTATAATTTTTTTTATGTGACCAGATGATAATAGTTACTGGTAAATAGGCTGGATCAAATGTCGCAAAGCTGCGAGTTTAAAGCAGTGTGTTATTTGATTGTTTGTATCTGATGGTGTGAAGTCATTAAAATCTGTTTGTGTATTATACAAAGTTTAAATTTATGTATATTTTATTTTTGTATATTAAGAATTATTCAGATTGTTTTGTGTTGTCATGATAGAATAAAATAATGTCAATTTGATACTGTCCCAGTATGTTATTTTATGAACATGTTTTTTGTTTGTATGCGAGTGTGTTCTAAAAATACTTCCACTGGGATACTGCAAATAGAGATTATAAGCCCATCGGTATAATAAGTTATTACTAGTAAAAAGATTATACAAATCCTGTAATATACTTTATTATATAATTAAACTAAAGTTGAACATTTTCTTTGCAGAAATAATATTCATTCAAGTAGATATCGTATTTCACAAACTTATATTTATTAATGACAGAAAGACGTTTGTTTGTATTATTCGGTACGTTTAATCTGATGCAATCTTAATTTTACAGTTTTCATTGTTTCCCTGATTGTTTTTACAACCCGTTACTTCGAAATATTATTACAAAAAGATATACATGCTTTTGAAGTTATGATCCATTAATTTTTATCAGTTTCTTTTTTTTTTTAATTTTACCACTAATATCCGGGTAAACCCATTCAAATATCCGGTACATAATAGATTATTGATTAGTGAACATCAATTGATCGCCATCTCTCCAGCTAATTTCCTATCGGTTACCACAAAGTAATATTCGGGTTATTCCATATATATACACAATTAACCTAGATTTAACTGCAATATACGAACGTATTGATTATTAATTGCTGGATTTTTTAAAAATATTTAATAAATTGGATTATTCTATTATATGTGAGTGAATTCTTAAAATCATTATCATTGTTTAAAAATATTAAAATTTATTTGTTTGTAGGTACAAAAGTTTGTCACATCAGTGGCATGAAAATGAGAATATATCAATACTTATTTTTATTAAAAAAATGCAAATACATTCAATGCCAAATGAATTAAATAAAAGTAGATGTAAAATGGTTTTCCAGTGTCCTCTTCAATATGCTAAATATATGTTACTGACTGTGTGTTAACTGTGTTAGGATCATTTAGATTTATCTGATATTCACTTCTATAAATGACTCCTTCACTTTGCTGGATGTGGGTGGATAGAATCATCACTACGCTCAGGGAAACGTATTCTATTACGTAATTCTCTACTATAGATATAGGCTGTTTCTATGTTAAGCTAGCTAGCATAATACCTCATAAAAAGCTAAAATTTTAAAGATGAAAATACAATAACTTACATTGTTATGTAAATTAATTAATTTTAAACGTATATAATATTTCATTAACGGACACATTCCGTTATTTCAATATGAAAAGCTGTTAAATAACTGTGTGTGTGTGTGTGTGTGTGTGTGTGTGTGTGTGTGTGTGTGTTTTGTTTTTTTATTCTTTACACGAGATCCTTGTTATAGATTGCGTTCGGAAAGTCTTTCTGCAGTATGCCTTAGAATTATGTGGTGCATTCTTTTCTTTCGGCGTTTGGTTGGTTGCCCTGAGGGGTTCGTTGGGCGTTGCTCAGTCTTAAACAAAGACGTCAGTTATTGAGTTGTGATTGAACGTATTTCGTTTCGTTTTGTGTTGTTTCATTTATCGGAATCAACTGTTGCGAGAAACGTAATGGTTCTTTCGGTAGCGAAACGCGTTTTTCTCGTTGAACACGTCTTTCGTGAAGTGACACATTTACTCATTTAGTGAAGCACAAGTTTTCTGAAGAGTTTCCAAATACTTCTATTCCTCACCGCAATGCAGTTCGAACTCTAACTGAAATTTTCAGACGATAGACTTTGTTGGAAGATGCTAATCAAAATGAAAGACCAACTAAGCTTAATGAACAAAGCTGCTTGATATTACGGATGCTGTGGCTAAACGTCCATCAAAGTCGACGCGTAAGTTAGCACAGCAGCAAGATATCGGACTTGGCTACCGTACTTAAAGCTGTAAGAAAAGAATTGGAACTTTTTCCCCTATAAAGAAACGTTAATTCAAGAACTGAAACCTACAGATCGTGCCAAAAGACTAAACTATTATCAATGGTTAAACGTTTTATTGACCAAAATTCTGTAGGTATCCTCGACATTAGGTTTTTTTACATATGAAGCGTGGTTTCATCTGGGAGGGTATATTAATTCACAAAATACGCGACCGAGGTTTACAACTAACCCCCATGAATTACACAAAGCGAAAATTGGAGTCTGGGTTGGTGCGAGTAGAACGCGCGTTGTAGGTCCAATCTTTTTTTGAAAATATAGTAATGATCGTTATCGTTCTATTTTAATAAACAGTTAACAAAAGTGGAAATCAGTCATGGTTAGTTCCAATAAGATGACGCCACAGCACACGCAGCTAACATGTCAATGACGTTTTAACGAAATGTTCTTGGTTAACGAATCATTTCGAGGGGTTTGTAGCCTGCACTATCGCCCGATATGACTCCCCCAGATTACTTTCTACGGAGGACAGCGAAACAAGCATTGTATCGCAACAGACCATGCACGATTGACGACAAACTGTGCGGCTTAAAAACAGCAATATCGGCATACATTTAACCGCAATAACGAGGCATTTCAGTACATCAGCTTGTTAAAGTGTTTGAAAACAAATTGAAACGTGTGCAGTGACGTATTGATGTCGGAGGAGGTCATTTTCAACACTTTTTATAAACTACTACAGATATAATATCCGTTTATAAAAAGAAAATAAAATGATGAAGTAAAAATACAATTTACTAAATATGAAAGTTTTGTCATTACATAATTCCAATGCATAGTACCTTCCGAACGCACTGTACAATGGCGTACAGAAATTATGTATGATGGCTTTTTATATTTATTTATATAGATATTTTTTTTTTGTATTTTAATTAAGTATAAAATTAGATGTAATTTTATTAAATTGTTTATTGACATACATAGTACGTGCTTATGAATAAATAAGCAGTTAACTGGTATAGGGGCTTATGTGTAATGTAATAAATGGAAAACGCGTCCATCTAACCCCTTCTGGTTTAGAAAATTTCATTTTAGATCGTAAACACAACTGACGGCCCGTGTTGTTAGTGTTTACGAACTCAAAATCCTGCCCTTGTCTGCTCATACGCACGTATTTTCCTGTGTTTTAAGCATCGTTTAAGGGGCTTTTTTTAATCTTTATTTTCACAGTTAACCTTTTACACTTATGAAACACACATAAAGGTATACAACACACATATTCATTTATTTTTGTTGGAATTTTACATGTATTACACCATACAAGTATCCCATCAGCGAATTCCGTCCGCCATCTTCATTTTCAAAATGTTTTGAACATGACTTGAATTGATATTAGGAATTTCATTTTACAATTTTTTTAATACTTTTTTTAACATTATTATTTCGAAGCGGCCTACTAGGTACCGTGTCAATATCATGTTTTATTCTACTTTTTTCCATATTTGCTTCATCGTACCCGTTTTTTTTCTTCTGTCTATTTTCTTTTGGTGTTCTTGCATATACAATTATAAATCATTTCTTTAGACTTCATTCTATCAAAACAGCCCTCTTAATCTTTAGATTTTTAAGCTCCTCTTTCATCTCTATTTGTATCCTGTTTGGCTTTTTGGTTTCTAAAGTTTGTCGAATTGTTTGTTTAGTCTTACTGATTAATTCGAATCATGTGTCCTAGGAATTTTAATGTTCTTTTTCTAGTTTCAAGTTCCGAATCAATTTCAAAGAATTCAATTTCCTTATTTGATTTTAGTCAATACCCTTCTCTTTTTCTGGAACGGTAAATACTCTTTAGAATTTTCCTTTCAATTTTGTGAAAATTTTCTAGGCCAGTAAGAGTTGGTGTTTCAATTCCATTTATCAATGGTCATTGGTCTGAGTATAGAGTTGTGTTAATACCTTAATTTTGCGTTTTACAGAAAGATTCTTTGTTTAGGAGATTGAATGCTTCTAATTTGAATTTTCTTTTTTCCAAACCTGCTTTTTCTGTCTCTTTTTTTACTGATTATTTCTTCTAACTATTTAAATTGGATTGTAACATTTAGTTTTCCATATTTGACCTCTGTTGATTTTTTAGGATAATTTTTGAGGTTTATCATGATTTTTGTATTTTTGAAGGAAATGTTCAAGCCTGTTTTTTCTGTTTTTTAGTCATTAATTTGGGATACTGCATTATCTTCTGATTTTGCGAACAGTACTCGATCATCTGAAAAAATTGATTTTTAGGTTTTAATTTTTGGTTCAAATTTTAACACTCTATCATTCTCTTTCCAGATGTTTTTCATGATTTTATCTAAAACCAGGGTAAATAAGATTGGAGGCAATCCATTTTGTCGTCTCAGATAATTTTGTTTTATTTATTTACTTTTTATATTTTGGGGAAGCTATTTTTAGGCATAATTTTTTACTCATTACGTAGCATATTTGAAATCAGTTACTGTTGTTGAATATTAAAATTCGTTTTCACACCAGGTTGTATCAAAGTAGATTGATACAAACCGGTTCAATTGAGTGCATTGAACATTTTTTTATTGTGTAAAATAAAGTTCCACTTACCAATAATTTTAAAAGTATATATCCGAGTACCTCGGAGCTGTTACTCCATCATCAGGGATTTCCCAAAAGATGTTAATTCAAATGTATAATTGTATTTAAATTAACATTGTTACGTTCATAATAGTCGGTCGTCAACAAATAAAATCAATTTAATTTGTACGTCAATAAGATGAACGTCATGTTCGTAAGGAGTTTGCGATTAATATTTTTTAATCTAATTTTATTAATTTTATTTTAATCTAAAAGTTTTACTCTTTTAAAATTCTTGATATCAAATAACCTATTTTTGTAAAAACAGAGCAATTAAATAGAAACTACCTGCTGTAATTGAGCCTATCATCATTTTGTTTTTGGTTTTTTACAAAACTATTTGTATTTCATTTATAAATAAATGTTTTAAGTAAAAATTTTTTTTAAAAATGTGCACGAGCAGTTGGAGCAAAACTTTAATTTAACTGAAACTCTAATCATTGCACAATTTTATTGTTACCGTTTTTATTTTCAAGGCAAATATTTTAATTTTCCAAGTAGTAACTTGATGAAACCAACTACTCAAAATTTCAAATTTTTGTAGCCTAAAATTGAAGCATTTTCAGGACATCCTGAAATATTAACCAAGTAAGTTAAATGTGAAATGAATCAATGATATTACATATATTACATACTGTCTGTCAGCTCGGTAAATTATGCGGTAAAATTTGTGTTAAGTAAAAGTTTTATTGAAGTTTAACAAATAAATTATCAGTTGTTATTTCCTTAATTTTTATTAAGTTTTTATAACCTTCTATGTGTCTCTACACCAGTTTTATTTTATATTGATGGAAAGAAAATACTAGTGCAACTATAAATGGGAAAATTTAACAATCCTTCCGGGAATCCCATGCGAGAGTTACTACTAAGCTTACCACGTTGTACTGCCGGGCTTAATAATAATTTTTTCACTAAAATATTACACGCTTGAAAAAATTTCTCATTATGTTTGTAAAGAATTTAATTTTTTCAACAGGTAATAATAATATTTTCAACACATATATATAAGTAATCCAAAAAATTATTTTCAAAAAATCAACCTCAGCCACTTAAAATTGTAATAAATGTTTTTCTGTTCTTATGAGATCAGTCTCCCTTCGATTTAAATATTTTTCAAAAAGTTTATACTTCATGTATAGAGATAATTTTTTTAATTATTGATCCCGGATCTAAAAGCAGAAAACGTTTTTTAAAATTTTATTATTCTTACCGTATTTTATTTACACACACGTACAACCCATGTGGAGCTGTTTGTTTAAATATTGTATTTGAATTAATTTCTTTATTAGATGATTTTTGATCACTATTAGTATCATTTATTAATTGCTGCAATTTGCGTTCTATAATATTCGTCTTGCTCGTCTTGTTCACGAACTAAGCATAAATCATAATCATCAAATTCCATTTCAAGTTTTGATTGAATGATGTGATATCTGTCTTCCAAATTAAGATTCCTTAACTTAATTTGTAAGTTAATTCTACCATCTTGTAAGGGATCAAATGCGTCAATAAAAGTGCGAATTCTCGTTATAGAGGCCTTCACTGACCTTCTTTGTCTTATTAATTGTTCCAATTTCATAATAATATTAAATAACTTAAATTAACAATGTGAAATATTAACAAAGTAAATTAAATGTGAAATGAATCAATGATATTACATAAATGATGAAAAAATGTAAATTAAATGTAATAAATTAAAAGATATTACGCGAATTATGTTTTAGATCTAATCGTTGCGAGCCCTTTTATTGTAGTAATTTGTTGAATATTAAGATTCTGGTAGCTAGGCAAATGTTTGCACATATACGAGTATGTATGTGCAACGATAAAAAATATGTTTAACATAAAAATATATTTATCCCATCCATGTTACGTATATGGTAATGAAATGGGTGAAAAATTGGCAAAGCCAATGAACCGCAAAGAATCAGTGGCAGGCAAGAAGTGGGAGAGCCTTGTCACACATGGTCCTATAATGTATAACCTCCCTCTAGCAGTCAGCGTTGCTGCATTGACATGACTGTCTGGCCCCGCACCTACATCGGATACGGGTTCTGACCTCTCCGGCATGCCAACTCTGCGGCCACGAAACTATGGATGCAGACCATCTGGGGACCTGCAGAGCTCTGGACCACTCGCAAAGGGATGATGAAGGCCCCGGTTACATAGAAACCCGTCTACACTGGTCAGCACGTCACAAAACGGCTCAACAACCAAGAGTGGGCGTTGGCTAGTAAGTAAGTAAGTAAAATATATTTAAATATATATTTAACATAGACGTAAAAAATGTCGATGTTATTTGCTGTGTTGAACTTGGGATATGCAAAAAATATATTACGAGGAAGATTAAGATTAGAAATGTCAAATGTGGTTGATGGAAGGCTGTCTGATATATCAGATAAAACAGCACATTGCACTTTCAATGAAAATTTATTATAACGAGAGTGTAACACTATACTTGGATTGAGAGAATGAATTATTCATGTCTGAAATTCGGAGATTATTTTTAATGAGGTTAAGTCCTAATTTTCGGGCAAATTTGTACGTGCAAATATTTTCCTGGCTACCAGAATCTAATAAGATTCTACATTGATGATGATTACCATTTCATCGGTGTTACATATGGCTGTCGATAAAAGTGTATTTTCGTCTGACTGATTGTTAAATGAACAGTAGGTATTATTTTCAGGCTTATTGCTACCTAAATTAGAATCATTAATTTTGTCCATGTCAACAAGTGTATTATGTTTCTTAGTACAAATCGTACGTAACTTTTTTGAGTAACACTCATTAATAGAATGGCCTTTATTTAAGCAAGTACCTTTATTGAAGTTGGTGTTAGATTAAGAGAAAATCTTATTTATTAAACTAACCTTATGTATGAAAAATTTTAGACAAATTTTTCTTAAAATTTAATTCTCAGCTCTAAAGAATATTTATTTTTTGTACCTTTTGGTTTAACTCTTTTAATTTTTATTATTAATAGTCTGGAAAATCGTGCAATACTTTGCTAGATTTTTTATTTATTTTTGAGTCTTATAAAAAACCCTCACTCCATGTTCATATCACCTTTATTATTACTTACCTTTACTTAATTACAACTAATCAGTGATAAAAATAGGAAAGTATTGTATAATTAGAGTGTATGAGTTATTTGAACGACAAAAAAAGAGTGTAAGGAATTTTATTGTATTTTATTATAAAATTACACGCACCAAAGGCGTGTTGTGTGTTTAGGCTCGTGTTTACAAACACATATTAATAGAAAGAGAGAAAAATAAATATACGAGATAGCACTCTTACCTCCTTTCGTTAAACACAAGTGTATTATATAATCCGTTAATTAACAGGTCAATTCAGCTTTTTATTCCTGTGCGAATTATATATGATATTATTTATTGACATTTTATTACTGTAATTATTTTTAATTTACCAGTTATCGTAAATATCAGAGGAAAAATTATGCTAACAAAATAGAAATGACCTTTCCATGTTTTCTTTTTGTGTTTTTTTTCTCTCTGTACACTTATTCGTACTCCAAATATAATAAATTGTTGATTAAAAAATCCTTTATATTCCAAACTTAATATCATAATATATATAATTTGTTTTTTCTGTACTATGATTAAATGTACAATCGTGAAATTTGGTACTGTTTGCTTACGTAATTACCATACTGGTATCTACATTTTTTTTTTTAATGGAACGTCGGTTAGAAATGTTTTCAGCCCCTATCACCTCCATCCTTAAAAATTGAAGTTCTGTAAAATTTTTTTCACTACTAATAAAATTCTATGATTTCAGTTTATTGATTTGAATTTTTTTTTAAATCTGTCGTTATGAGTACGGTTAAAATTGTTAATTTATCAGAGAGATTGGTTCTCTTACTAAGTAATACGTATAAGCAATTTATAAAACGGTTTTTATTTCAACAAAAACAGTCTTTTTTATGGGTATGATTTAAATCATGTGAAGTATTACAAGTATCAGCAATAGTACCTTTCTCTGAGTGTAATGATCTTCGCTGTATGTGTTTCTCTAGTAGAGTAAATGTATCACTTATAGGGCTGAAGCAACCTGAATTTCATTTGGCTTGGCATTTTGATGTGTATTATTATATCAGGGTTAATGGAAAAAAAGCAATGGCTAACGGCTTTACTTCTCTCTTTTCCTCTGAAAATAGCTCTTCCGGATTGATAGTGACTTTTATATTATTAGTAGTTACCTTTTTGGTTGTGACACTTAAAATACAATCGGAATCTGACGGTAAATTTGATTTAGTTTTAAAAATAAATAGTTTATGTTATCCGGGATTCTTTTTGTTATTTCAGGCATTATAAATACGTTTTATAATAATGTATGACAGTGACTTAATGTACGAACTAGCTGTAGCGCCATATCTCACTTCGCGAGATTTTTCATCGCCTTTCTCGTTCGTGGGGGGCGATGGCAAGTTGGGGTTGCGAGCTGGTAAAAAGTGGAAGAATTTTTTAAAATAGGTTAATTTTTTTTTATAATTTATTACTCTAGTATTTTTCTTCTAATTGCATTATCAGTATATTCTCCTTTTGGTTTTACCTGTACTCTTAACATTTTTAAATGATCTTGCACCTGAGACACATACAGTTGTCCGTGACTGAAGACTGGTTCTGGCTAGTAGGTTTCAACATTGTCCAGTGTCTATCCTTGTACCTTTTGTAATAGTACATATGATTTATTTATTAACTCAAAAACGGGGGCAGAAGGGGACAGGAGAACATTGATGACATATCTAGGGGTCATAAGCTTTCATTTAACGATAATATGGAGAAATCAGCGGTCCAGTGGTTGTGGCTGGGGATTTTGTGCATCTTTTTTTTAAACTTTTCACCTTATTTTTTGTAGTTTTTCCAATCTCTTCACATTCTCTTAAGTCATTCTTACTTCTTACGCTTCTTCTCTTTTTCTTATGAAACTATATATGTTACGTATGTATTTGATTCAATTTTTTTTTCTGTATTTTCTTCCCGTTCTTACTAATTCCTTTTAAATTCTTCACTTTATCAACATACTCTTTCCGATTTTTATCAATTTTTTCTATATACTATCACACGGATAAGACTATAATCCGAATCGCTGTCCCGTTCCTTTTTTTTTTAATCTTATTCAGACTCATAAAGAAGAGACCCCCTTGCTGGAATTGTAGAAACCAATTAAATTCCAGATGTCAATATACAATAATATTTTGGTGATTCTGGTTACGTGATAGTTTAAGTCGTTTAATTAGTAATTATATCATTATTTGTTAAATTTTAACTTGTGCCGTATAGGAACAATTTTAAGGTTAATTAATAGAAGCTTGGCTTACCGTTAATTTCCTTATTAAAACAGATAGTTTGTTAAATTTCAATGAAATTTGGTTTTTTAGATGTATTAACTTTCTCTCTCTCCTCTCTCTCTCTCTCTCTCTCTCTTTCTCTCTCTCTCTCTCTTTGTGTGTGTGTGTGTGTGTGTGCACGCTTGTGCGTGCGTGCACGTTTTATTAATGAAATAGAATCTTTAACCAGCCGACGTTTTTAACCAGAAAATATTTACCCTACCAGTTAATGTTATAATAAAATGTACATCGGGATGACAGGAAACAAATAATTGAAACACTCAAATCAGATCCAGTGGAAGACAATTGCTTCCATTCGTCCCGACTGCCATTATTATGATTATTACTATTCCAACGTTACATTAAGTGACATAGAGGGTTGAGACAAGTGCATTTTATTGTATGCTTTATGCATTCAATCCATTCATTGTACGACGTTATAGATAATTTAATACAGTATTTCCTGAATTCTGATCGGAATTGTTCGCATTTGTCTGGCATTGCAGAAGAAGACGTTGAGATTTATCCATTCTATTCATTTTATTTTATTTTATTTATTTATTTTTAAATCGTAATTTTTTAACTCATCCCCCCCCCCCCTTTTTTATCGTCTTCAAATAATAATGAGGATGTTCTTAATTCAACGAGTTCTTTTTTATGTCTGTTTAAACATTCTTTGCCAAATATGTTGATTCAGAATTATTTTATTTATTTTTTATTTTAAAATAAATTATATCGTCTGCATGGTTTTTTATGAAAGAGCGGACATCAGAAGCTATGATCATTAACCCGTATTTGAACATTTTTATCGATCTCGAGAAGTAAGGCTTCTGAAAAATATTTTACTAGCTGTAACTCGTTAACAAAGCGTTAACAGAAATTTTTTATACGAAATCTTTATAATTATGTCATAATCAAGTCCGGAAATGTTGGCGTACAATTTTGAATCGCTAATGTAGTTGTAATTAAAATTAAATATATTATTGTAATTCAAATTACACATCAGTTGTGATTTAAATTATGAAATAATTTGATTATTAAACTTGATTGTAATTAAGATTGTAATTAGAGTGATGCAAAATTGTATACCAATATTTCGGGACCTGTTTGGGATATTAATTACAAAACTTTGGTGGAAAAATTTCTGGAAATGCTCTATTTATGATTTACGAGTAGAAAAATATTGTTCAGAAGCCCTGGAGATATAAAAGATTTTCTGAAATAAAAGACTTCTGGAGATATAAAAGATTTTAAATGCTTGGGATCTAAAAAGGACTCGTTTTATCAAATTATTCAGTTAAAAAAAAAAAATTATTTCTTATTTTGAATTCCCTTATATATATATATATATATATATATATATATATATAATATATATATATACAGTGTTTTATTCAAAGTATTCAGTGTATATTCAAAGTATTTTCTTATGATTGTTTAATTCTTTCTTTCCTAACTTGTACGTTGCAATCTGTTCAACTAGTGAACAATAAGCAACCCCCCCCCCCACCCACTGCCCAATGAAATGAGGATATGTAAATGAGATGTAGTCTTGTACAGACTCTGGCCGACTATTCCTGAGATGTATAGTCAATTGAACCCCAACCACCAAAGTACACCGGTATCCATTGTCTATTATTGAAATCTATACGAAAACTACTAACTTTTACTAGATTTAAACGTCAGAATCTTTGACTTCGAAAATCAGCTGTTTAAATCAACTTATTCGCGACAAGTTTACTACTAGACATGGTTGGCGGGTCAAAATGCTAATTTAAAATAATTGTGCATTCTCTTATTCCAGGTACCCTTGACTCATGCTTGGTAGAACTCTCCTTACATCATGTTCCTGTGCTCCTTTTTTTTTATTTTAATCAAGTCGCAGCTTTCTCAACTTTTCTATACTTGCAACGGATTATTTTCAGTACGGGTAGTGATTTTAGAAAGCCTGCCTATCCTTTAAAAAAATAATAAATTAGTAAAATGAAACTTCAAATTAATTTCTCTTTGTAATTCTGGCATAATTAATAATTAGTGAATTGTTTAATAGTCGTTTTTAATTTGAAACTGACGTTTTTACATTTTAATTTAAAGAAGGATTGAAAAGGTTTTTTAAGTTCTTTTTTTCTTAATTATAATATTATAAAATTTAAATATTTTTAAGATTTACATATAAAAATATTAAGAAAAGAAAAATTCGGTTTTTATTAATTCTATAATGCTATCTTTTTTTTATGCGGTTCTTTTTTTTAGTATGATAATTTGATGTCTTTTTTGTATACCCTTTATTCTGTTCTTCGCTCTTATAAATGAGGGTTGATTTGTTTTAAAATTCAAATTAAGTCTTAAAATGTCTTTAAGCAATTATAGAACTAATGGTGGAAGTATTTTTCGACGTGTGGTTGTCATGATTGGTAGGGGAAGTTATCGTTTGGGTAATTTGATTAAGATGACTACGATTATTAGAAAAAAACTTTTTTTAACTTCTTTTATCTCTCTTTTTTTCTTTCCACTGATTTTTTTGTTCTTATTTTCATATTGTTTTTGTAATTTTTTTTTAATCAAATTAAGATTTATATTTATTGTAATTAAGAATTCGCTTTAATCTCGCAGACGAATCGTTATTTTTGTATCATAAACCCGATATGAAAACAACAGAAATTTTTCAGATTTATTCAGTTTATCTACGTAAGATGTACGTAGAACAGTCGCCAGAACCGCATTTTTATAATGAATACATGAATTTCATAGCGTATGAAAAATGCCGAACCTGGCTGAGATTCGAACACAAAATCTTCCAGACTCGATGCTACTAATATAGTAGTATGTAAATAATATATATTATTATTATATTAATGTAATTACATACACACACACATATATATAAAATAAATAATAATAGTAATTCAAATAAAAAGACAAGATTGATGTATTGACAGTTAAATTATAAATATCCAAATACAGTAAGATTTACTGAAAACTTTACAATGACTGCTAAGAATTAATATTGAATTCACAATAAGTTAACAATAGAAATATTCTAAAATTTATACAATTCATTCTCTGCAAGTCTTATTTACTTTTATTGTTTACAAACATTTCCTACACTTTATGAACGTATATAATACTGTCACTTTCACTACCATTCACAAATAACTCACCAAACAGCTTCTTGTTTTCAACTACTGTCCAAAATGGGATACTTCTGATGTTCTCTTCACTCGTTATAAAACAATTACTGTTATCGCTTTAATCTCATTCTGCATCCCACTTGAACTTGAAAAACTACTAATTCTGTTGATTCCCGGCAGTATTTATACCTCTTGGCCTGTAGAACCTGTACCCAACCCGTCCTTTTGATTGTAAGTGTAATAATTTTTATTGCCCGTGCCTTCTACACTTTTCTTTAAGTCCTTTTCTAGGAGTCCTTTTGTCGTTCCTTGTAGATTATTGTTTCTTTATTTTCCCTCTTTTCTTTCTGGAATCTTCTCTACCCGTTACAGTATTATAATAATAATAATTATAATAGTAATAATAATATTGTTATTATTACTATTATTAATTATTATTAGAAAGAAGATTATATAATTGCTAAAACAAAACTAATTAAAAGTTTTTAATTATTTTAATTCAATTTAAAAATAAAGAATTCATTGTTTAAAAAAAATTAAATGAAAAATGTATAAAACCAAATAAAAAGTAATTAAAAATATGAATCCTGGAACAAATATTTCAGTCTGATGAAGTTTATCGAACTTAGCTCACGAACTATAATTACGTTGTGGGAGGTATAACTGTGTTTGAATTGATTCATTGAAATTAAGTGAATATAATAGAAACTTACGTCGTGAAAAAATTATTCATTATTATTTTTTATAAGATTAAGATGGAGTGTATCAATAATAAAAAAGTATCTTACAATCTTCAAAAAAATTATAATTAATTTTATTTAAAAAAATAACCCTATTTAATTTTACCTTTTGATTTTGGGTTATTTATAAGAAGTTAATAAGAAGTCCTTAACCAAAATATCATGTTTTCTGAATCTTTTTTTTATAATAGTTATAAGAAATTTTATATTATTCTCCTGGCCTCATAGCTCAAGTACTAAGCTGCAAGAAGGAAAGTAAACAGTCAATTTTTTTGACTGGTAAACAGTCAAATAATGGGGTATGGGTATTTTTGCATCTCTTGATGTTTTTGTGACTCAGGAACCCCAAAAAACAAAAAAGGGGTGGTAATGTTCGTACGTACGTATGTAGGTGTGTTGACATGTTTGACTGGATAAACCAGTATGATGAAATTTTGTACCCGTTTGTATGGGGCAATTTGTTGGTAAAATCTTGGGATCAATATTTTCAAGAAACAGGTAGATAATTTTTTGGGGTCAATTTTCTCAAGATTTTGGAAATATAATCCCACTTTATATTAAGCGCAGTATTACATGTGCACATGCTTATCTTACCATTTTTAAAAATTTTTGCCCCAAATTCCCTCTTCTTCAAAAATCGAAAAAAGCTATCTTTTTATTTTTTGCATATTTTTTACGGATTTTTTTAACATGTTCCTAGACATAGTTGTAGTGCAAGCGACTCAAAAAAAACTATTCTGTGGGTGCGGAGGCCGATCAAAATTAAATATCTTTTTTTTTCTAAGTTTCAAAACTTTTATTAGTTAATTTAAATTTTTAATATTATTGAAAGTTAAAAAATAAATATTAAAAAGTTAAAAATAATAAACTTTAGTAATAATAATACAATAAAATTTCATCATAATCACCCCCCCCCCACCCCACCAACCACCAAAAAATAAATTATAGGTAACCTCTTATAGGTTGTACATGTTTTCAGTAGAATTTTTTTAGTCTCTTACATTTCACATAGTAAACGTAGAAAAATCAAAAGGCTTTCTTGGAAGGTAATTTTGGAGATGGGGTTGTTGGAAAAAAGTACTAGTTTCTTGTTTAATTTTTAAAAAATTTTGTTTTATTTAAAAATAAAATTACAAATTTGCAATAAAACTTCATCATAAATTACCATCACCGCAAAAAAGAAATCTTGGGTAAATCTTTTCATGTATAATTATTTTTCCAATATAAAAAATAATTAACCAGTGCCAGAAAATTTGTACAACTTTGTTGTCAGCTCTTGTTTTAATATTAGCGCCTCCGCTTTTTATCTGGAATCCTGGTTACGTCATAAATGACGTAACCATCATTTTGAAAAATTTCAAAGCTGAATTTTTGAAAAATTATAAGAGTTAGATAATTTGTTATTATGTGCGGTAAGAAAGAAAATCCCTGTATAGGAAAAACGGATCTCACCTAACCACTTAAATATCAAGGTTACTGTAATCCTAGGAAAATATCCCTAAAATTACAGCAAAAACCTAAATAGTTTGCTTTAAGCCAAAACCCACAGTAATATCTCACACTATAATATGTCCATCCAAATTCAGATTTCTTAAAGGAACACTTACCTATCTATCCATCTACGGAATGGAGTGGGCGAGTAAGCTACCAACTTCAGAAATAAAAATCGTTTAGCCAGATATATCTGTCTGGAATGCGATTTTTTTAAAGTGACATCTTGGATTCTAAAAATATTATTTTTAGTAAAATTATGTTCATCTTTGTTAGTAATTCTCAACAAAATTACAAGAAATATATATTTATGTATACTAGCCGGATGTTCATCTTTGTTAGTAATTCTCAACAAAATTACAAGAAATATATATATATATATATGTATACTAGCCGGTCGGAGCTCCTCCCATTACACCCCCGAGGCCCAGGTCGGCTCAGGCGAACCCTGGAACCGACCCAGGGGCTCTCCGAGGACACGGCGTCTACCCCAGGACTGTAAAGCACGCTTCGCTCGCTATTCCTGTCAAGCCCTTAGTTCTCCGCAATGTACCTTATCCTCATTGTTGTGAGAATAATACTGATAAATTATAATTACAGTACTACTCAGGCTTTATAGAAACCTGAAAAAGAAACCAAGTTACAAAAGACAGAATAATGATAACTTTTTTTTCCCCTACATCCCTGGCCCGGACATCCACTTAAGTATACGTGGCCCAGGGACGTGTCCATTTACTCTAAGGAGGCGTCCCCCACCCACCGGTTGTACAACCGGCACGGCAGGTTAGCCTCCACGGTCTCGGATCTTTACTTTTTTAATTGCCTGCCTCTAATCCCCCGCTTCGGAGACAAGGTCCGGCTATGCCATCCCTCACCTCCTCCGCGGGGGACCGGGTCTCGGTCTTGATGACACGCCTCAAACCAGCGGTGCGGGCCCCAGAAAGCACAGAAGCACCCCCAGACCCACACCGCCGGCCGGGACTCGGTCTTTTCTCTTTCCCCATTGTCTCCCCAGGAGTTCCCTCCCCATCACCGGAACCCGCATACCTAGGCATACGGGCCCTCCGAGGAGGGACTGTCCTCCCTTCCCTACTCTGTAGTTACAGCCCCTGTCTTCTCGCTTCCTCTTCTTTTGTTCTGAGTACCTCTCCGGCGAACTTAACAAACCAATACCAATTTGGCGAAATTTGTTCTTTGCAAGTAGTGAAAATACATTAGTTTAGTTAGTGCCGACCGTCGCCGCTAGTACCGCCACACCCGCGCGAAATAAATACGGTATGCGCACGCGCTTTAGTTAGAATCATTGAATTAAATAAACGAAAAAATATATTTAAATAGAATATTAATTATTTTAAATTGTGTGTAAGCCGTGCATCAGAAACAACCCACAGTTGTACAACACATATTGTCAGATTTTTTTAACTTTTTACAATCCAAGGACATCTACAAGACATCCAAATTATTCGTACTATGTTCACTGAACTATCAGTTACTAATAATTGTAAATATTATTTAAAATATTGAATAATTTACAGATTAGGCTAGGTGATTAGTATATTTTTGTTAGCATGGTAACAAAAATATAATGAAGTAAAAGGATTAATTTTTTTTTCCTTTAATGAATATCTTTTAATATCTTAACCCCCATTAGGAATATCGTGATAAATTGTAATTGAAGATAATGACCAAGCCTGTAAGGTATAAATCTGCAAATTTTTATTAGTAGTGTTTTTTTGGTGCGCGCACAGGGATGACTAGTTATTTTATTGTACGTATAGATTTATCATGTTTTTTTTTTTAATTTTTTGCCCCTTTTATATTTAACTATATTTTTCTATGATTACTGATTATGATTGTTTAGTATTCGAGATGTATAACTATTTATGGATTATCATTTTCTCTAAGCGGTTCTTAAACGTTCCTTAAATTTATTATCTGTGTATAAAACGTTATATCTCAGCTATTTTAACACAATTTTTTTTTTGTATTTGAAGTAGTACACTGCGCAAATATTGGTTCAAAGTTATCTTTTAAGATAAGAGATCAGAAACTGACTTTCCTTATTATATATAAAACTAAGAACCGTTATAGCGACTAATGTCATTAAAAATGTAATTTTTTTTTAAGCTATTAAAAACTTCAGTAGTATATATCTATGTTAATTTTTACAATGTAGGCGTACCTTCTAAAGTTTATGGAATCATTAAAGTCAAAAAGATTTATTTCAAATGCAAAATACCATCGTTAAATCCACCCTACCAAAAAAAAGTGCAATAAACTAAAAGGGGTTGAGCTAAATGCATCGTATCAAAAAGAGAAGTAGATATGCAAGTTATTTGGTGGGTTCAGTCACAGATATATATACAAACAGATAGTCGACACAGTTAGGCGGGTGGAGTTAGATTTAATTTTTACTTCCCTTCAATTTCCATTACTTTACAGTTTTGTTAACCCCCCCCCCCCTCTGTACTTATTCGTCTACCCGTTCCAAATATTCCATAACACTCACGGTCATACTATGCAACGTTGCCAAGTATATAGACAAGGGGGGATGCGTTAGTAGAAGGGTAGCGACCCCAGGTGCGGCAGATTAATAGCTCGGCAACGTAGCGGGGTAGATAAGGGAAGCAATTTGATTTCCTTTAGGGGTTTATCCTGTTGTGTTTAAAACGATACCTCGTACCGTTTCAAGGATATGAGACAATCTAAAGAAAAACACCGATGAATTGAGGTAGATTGGGGGGTTAAACGGTCGAATGAATTTCCTGTTCGACTGTTTCGGGCATTTAAAAGGGCGGGTGCCTTTGCTTGTCAATCTGTCGACTAGATGTAGAAGAAAGTAAAAAAAAATTGGAAAAATAAAAGAAAATAAAAACTTCTACTCCAGCAGGGATCACTCGGATAAAAGAGCAGGAAACTGACATCGGCTGGGGTATTTCCCCTTCTCTATTTTTCTTCCTGTTTTTTTTTACTACAGTTGTATATAATCTTCCGTTACGTAATCCTGTTCCTTGTTACACTGATAACTTGGAACGTATCACGTAACTTTTTTTGACAGATTAAAGAAATCTGAACTAGATTTCTGATCAGAGAAAATATTAGCAATTCTACTTAAAAAAAAAAAATAATAACAACAAAGTGTTTACTGACAATATTACTATCTATTACAGATAAACAAGAATTATATTGTGAGACTTTCCGCTTATCACACTCTAACAGTTCTGGTCCTAATTCCAAGTTCTACCTTTTTTTCTATCATCTTAATATTTTTTTTTTATTTCTTTTAACTTCCCTCTTTATTCTTTATTTTGTTTTACTTTATCGTATTTTCTTTGAAAATTTTCTTTTCACGTTCTACATTCCAATTTCTTCCGTTTTTCTTTAACATTCTGATTTTTTTTCACTAAAATTCTGTTAACCAAAAATTATTAAAATCTACAATTAGATAGCATTTTGATTCATAAGCAATTAGTAATAAATGTTTTAGATAGTCCTTAATAGATATTATTTAATTCTAAAACAAACAAAAAATTATTAAAAGTTAAAATAGTTATTTTAACAACTACACAAATACTTAAACATTGTCCATCCATCCGTGCTTCATTGTCATATTTTATAATTTTACCGTAAATTTAATTTTAATTCGATTATACTAAATTATATATACTGAAAAGAAACATTGATTCATATAAAACATTTGCAAAAAAATTTATATCAGACTTTAAAAATTTGATTCTCGGCTGATCTCATTAAACAGAGTAAAACGAAGTTGAAGTGTCTATCTGTGTGTCTTTATTCGTGAGCTTCACTTTTCTGAAGAGATTTCCCGCCAAATTTGGTTCATTTATTTAAACCGTAAACATAAGAAACCCCAAAGTTGATTTGAACTTAATCCCTTCTTTTGGGGGTTTTAAGCTCGTTTAACACTTAGAGTCCTAAGTAAATATCTAGAATTTAAGAGGATCTACTTACCTAATTCTATTTAATTCTGGATATAAGAGAGCATATAACGTATATTCTCGCTAATTTAATTTTTGTAGTCAGTTCTCGAATGCTTCTCTTTGTTATTTCATTTTAATAATCAATTAACAGAGTTCTTCCTTTTTATTTTTTTTTATATTGTCTGTTTCGCTTTTCTTTCTACTTTTACGACCGTTTGTTTTATTGTTTTTTTTTCTTTTCCGTAATTATTTAGTTTGTATCCCTTTTCTTCTTTCTTTCCTTCTTTTTGTAAATTTTTTCTTTATTTTTTTATTCTCCACATTTAATCTCCACAGTTCTTTATACTTCATCTTCTGTTTTGTTGTTTGTATTTTTATTTCTATTTGATTATCTGTTTTCTTCTAACATTATTTCTTTCTTGATTTTAATTCTTTTTATAAATTTTATTTTCCCATTATAATTTAAAATATAAATATTAACATTTCAAACAAAAAGTTGAAATTAATACAAAGAGAAAATGACATACACTTCGTGGTAATTAAACTCAAAAAGTTATTCTGCTGATCACACCACATCAACTCTGTCAAAATAATTTATTTAAGGAAATATGTAAATATATCACAATATAACGTAATATTGGGACAAAAACAGTAGTTCATTTTTTTTTTTAAATGTATTTTAACGATCAACAAAACTGTTTTTTTTTAAATACTTAAACTGCAGATAAAACCCTTATTCCTAAATAGACTTACATACCATTTTGTCATACAATTTATAAACAAAGTTATGAAACATTGAATTTCCGTTACAATAAAAAACACCGGTTAAAAACGGGATAACTATTATATCTAATTTGTCATAATTCATTCAGGTTTTGTTTAATTAAATTGAAACTCTAAAACAGAGCGTAAAGTAGATTTAATACTGTAGAAAACACCGTTTTATTTCATCGAAATATTATAACTTTTTTGACAACTATTATAATTACTTGCCAATCGGAAGTATGAATGATAAGTAAGTAATAATTTTAGTTACAATTATTATATTTTTAGTAAAAAAAATGTAATACAAGAAATCGTAATAATATTAACATTTATAAAATTTTTATTAATTTTTCGACAATAATACAAAAGTGGAGAAAAGATCGAGCATATTTGTATAAAAATTTTGTATCTGTTCTTCTATAATAATGTTAACGTTTAGTAGAATTGACATAACGTTCAATAAAATACTACATGATAGATGAAAAGGAAGTTGGATATTACTGTGTGCCTGTAGGGAACGTTGAGTACCGAGGGAGGAAGGAAGAGAGAAAGAAAGTGAATTAAAGCGAGATGGTAAAAAAGAGGAGAGGAAGTAGAATATTTTGATTTATAAGCGAATCGTTCAGTAACAACATGCGGTAGCCTGATACATTCAAAGAAAATATTGTGAAAAAATATTTTTTTTCCCCAAGAGAGAAAGAAAAACTTTTTAGAATAACAATAAATATATATATATCTCGGGTTGTTTGAAAACCAGAAAAGCAAGTAAAATCTGCTGAGATGAAGTAAATATCTTTTCGTATATTGGACTACGTATAGATAAACCTGTATAAGAAGAGACAAGAGGGACTGTAAGTCACTATACCTCCCCTTAATATAAGATGACGGTCGGCAGAGAGTTTAAAGAGAAGGGGGAGGGTAATATTCTATAAAATAAGCAAGCCTACTTTACTCCTGAGTAGTAACGGAGACCCGGTATTCAATAATATTGGTTGAACGGAAATGGACCGCGCGGTCTTAAATTTAGCGGCAGAAAAAAATATTACCGAAAGCCTATATCCGTAAAGATAAAATATAAAAAATATACTGATATAAAAAACGTAATATATGTATTTTATATTAGTAAAGCTGCAACGATTCTAACAATCGATTCATAACTCAAATATAGACTAAACTTTACGAGTAAAAACACGAAATTGTAACTTTTCTGTTATAAAATCAGTTAATTGGTACAACCATAACGGTTGTAAGCGATCTGATACAAATCGCATTACGAAGAATAACAAGCATGTCATATCAGGAGATAAAATAAAAAAATTAAGCGGTTTCCCATTGTCTCCTTTACTAAATCAAAAATATTTTACATAAAATGGGAATGCAGGTGTTATTTTGGTTTATGAGGGCATTTTTAAGTGCCTTTATTAGTGATACTTTGTTCGTTAAAGGATTGGCTGTATATGAATATCATTACAGTCAGTGAAAGCTACTAAAACTATTGTACTTAGATGGTTTAATGTGTTCCAACCTGAAAAATAATACAGAAGGTAATTTTAAGCAAAAATTTAATGTACCAAAATTTTTGTGGTTACAATGCATTATCTATATATATTGTCTCCAATACTAACGGAAAATACTATAATTAGGCATTATTATTCGTTCTAGACATTAATCATTTCGTATAGAAAAAAATCTATAAAAGTATTAGAAAATAAAAATTGCTTTTATCAATAATTTGATTGGTTCAATGCAGTTCTCCATTATTTCTATTCTAATCTAATTTTGAACGCAGCTAATCCTTCAATTGCATACACATATAGTGATACTTCATAGTTTTAATCACAACAAAATGACGTAACCGTGGATCCTTAATACGTATGACATTATTAACCTTGTTATTTATGTTGCAAGACTCTTTCATAATGTTCCAAGTTTTTCAAATTCACCTTTTATCCCACTACATTGTCCAGAAAATAAATAATAAATATTTTATCTTGATCTTAAGTAAATATTAAATTATATTAGAGTAAATATGTGAAGATAATAACTTTAAAAAAAAAGAAATATTCGCCGATCTCCGTGGCGGATTGGTAGTGTCTCAGCCTTTCATCCGGAGGACCCACATACAGTACTATTGTAGGTTCACGGGAAAATCATTAACGTACACCGTACAGGTAAAACACATAAAATCCTCCTTTTTTCACTTCGCTACGACCGGAAGTTAAAAAAAAGGCAGTGGGCCATAATTATTATTTCCTTATTCAATGTTTGCTTTTACTTTTAGCTAATAATGTTCAACTATTGCTAGTTAACGAATTAATATGATTTTATTATTGATTTCACGATTATTTTAACATGTAGAATGTCATGCATGAATTATATTCTAATTAATGGGTGTATGACCAAAAAAAAACTTTAAAAACATAAATTTTGATTTTTATTAAACCCTTGTAACTATGTTTAAGATAGAGAGTCCTGGCATTAGAAATCGTACGGTTTTCTTTTTTTATCTTGTTTAAAAAAAATGTAGGTCAACTATTTCTTTTGACAAAGAGAAAGCACATACGAAGTAAGCATTAAACAGTTAAGAATTAAACTCCGATAACTTTATTGGCTTCTTGGTTGACGTTCACATAACTAAAAGTATGTTCACAAAATAATGCAATTCTATACAATAATTGTGTAATGAAACTTATTATCAAATAAGTTTTATAAACTATAAGGTTTATAGTTTATGAATTGAATCCTGCACAAAAAAACTTAATAATTACTAGTTTTCGTGGTTTTTGTTTTCACATAACTTCTTTCATAGTAATTTAAGAATGCTTAATTTCATAGAAATCTTGTGTAATAAAAAAAATAGAATCGTATCAGAAATAATAAGAGAGAATGAAATTATGCCAAAAATCTACTTAATAACACTGAAGAAATTAACATTTCTATTAAAAAATTTAAATCTTGTATTTATCCTACCAGTTAATTGTTTTTATTAGACTTTTTTTCAGTAGTGATACTGTAAATTATATGTTATTAAATAAAATATCTATTAGTTTATTCTTAAAAATAATTTATCATTAAAATTATTTTTTTATTAACTAACGAAAAATAAGAGTTTCCTAATTTTTATTCTAGTATTCGATGGTTCTTTTAATATTTTTCAAAGTGTACATTTATTCGTTATTTTATTTATCGTCATTTGTTAGTATTGGATAACTATACCGGGATGATATATAGCCTATACTCATTCCGATATTCAAATTATAAATGGGAAAAAGTTCAATAAATTAGTAATTGACAATAATATAAACCGTAAAAAAGATTGGAAACCTGTAAATAATTTTGTAACCGTAGAAAAATTAAATTTAGTAAATGCCTATTGCCTGGAAACGATCAATTTTTTCGATATGAGATCGCACAACAACCCAAAGGATGGCGGCAATTCAAACTTTTAAATGGACTTTTAAATCTCCATTTTAAAGGACATTAAACAAAAACCTTGGGGCTATAACATCATTAACCAAAATGGCGGGAATTAATTGTGTTTACAGATAGTTTCAAAAAATGTCAACAGTTTTTCTCAAATAAATAACAGGTGAAACACTTAAAACAAGATTTAATTTAAGAAATACTGTTATTTCAGAATGATTTAATTTTCGGTATGAAACCACTACTTAAGTTATATTATTGGTCCATTTTTGAAGTTACGTTAAAAATTATTAATGACCAGTAGCGGATCGTAGCTAATATTAGTGGGAGTGCTGCTCCAGAAAATGTTTTTTTGGGCCTTTGAAAAGGCTACGGTTAAAGTTTTCTGTAAAATAAAAAAACTGAAGAAAACTGAATCAAATAGAATAGCTGGAAACAAGATAATAATCTAATTCTACAGTTTATTACATTCAATAATATGGTACACGGTTTCTAAACACAACACACGCGGAGTAAAAAAACTACCTTCTATCAGCACGCCAGAGTCGGCATTGCGGGGGCGACAGTGCTCTCTCTTCCTCGCAGCCTCAGGTGCAGCTTTCTATGTGCGCATACGCACAACAGCCAAACACCTTGCCAGTGGAACTGTGAAGGGCTTAGTTCCATACAAAGATTTTTTTTTTTTCATAAACTGTAAGCTTCCTTCCTTGTTTTCCTGTTTAGCCTCCGGTAACTACAGTTTCGATAATCCTTCAGAGGATGAATGAGGATGATATGTATGAGTGTAAATGAAATGTAGTCTTGTACATTCTCAGTTCGACCATTCCTGAGATGTGTGGTTAATTGAAACCCATGGGGATGGCTACTGACATTAAGCATTATATATTATACAAGTATAAAGAAAGAATTGAAGAAAAAAAACTCATTATATTAAATATTATCGATAATAAGTGGAAATTGGGGGTGGCAGTTCCACAGTGCCTATAATATATATAGGCACTGATATAGCGACTGATATTTTTGTTAGTATTGTCGTAATTCGATGTTTATTAAGTCAAAATGTTTGTTTTTCAAACGTTTTGAGTTGCTCTCATAGGAATCCCGTGGTGGGGCTTGGGGGCTTGGGGGGTCTCATATCAAAAAATAGTCCTTTTTGAGCAAGAAGCATTTGCTAAATTTCAATTTAATCTTTATAAGTGTTGAATAGGATTCCCATTTTTTTATTATCACGTACACGTACTATATTCCAGAGTATTCCAGAGAGTTTTAGTTTTACTTTTAACGTCTTTTCCTTATTTTAGTAAGTCTTCAGGTTTCTTTGTCTTTTCACTACTAGCAAATGTTTTTTTTGTACATCTATTCATATTTTAAATAAAAGTATACAAATGTAAAATAAAATAAATCGTAACTCTCCTGGTCGTATATTACGATGATCATTCAGTAATTAAAGACACAAATTGCTCTGAAGCTAAAACGATTTTTTATAATCAATGTGACTTTTTCACTTTTCATCATAATCTCCAGTAACACACTTTTTCCATCTCTGAATCAGCGTATTTATGCCTGCTGCAAAAAAACTTTTGGCGCGATCTTGGAGCCAATTTAGTACATTTTCTTTCATACAGCCATTCCCATTAAACTTCTTACCACGTAGCGCTTTCTTGAGTAAACCAAATAAATGGAAATCCGATGAGACCTAAGGACTGTATGGGGCGGGTGTAGTAGTACTTCCCGATGCAATTTATCAATGGTTTCAAGACCTGAGTTGTGTGAGGCCCGACGTTATCCTTAAGCAGAATGAAGCCTTTGTGCTGTGATCCAGGTTGTTTTTCAACTGTTTACTTACTTTGTTGACAAACATTTACAGTAGTATACGCTGTTTATTGTTTGCTGATCGAGAAAATCGACGAAAACCCAGCCTTTTGCATCCTCCTAGAAAATTGTCATCATGATTTTTCATACTGATGGTCGGGTTCGGAATTTTTTATTGAAAGATGATCTAGTGTGCTTCTATTCTACGCTTTTGTCTTTTAGGTAGATTTCATAAGAAAGCTACCTATTGTAATGGGTACCATAATTCAACTTCCTGAAAATTTCGACATATCTTCGCGTTTCACATCTCCTTAGACTCCAAAACTACCCTCAGTTCAAAAGTTTATATATATATATAATATAACGACCCAAAATCTCGTCGAGTTCGTTAATGGGCAAACTCGGACCATAGGGGTGGAAATGGGGGAGCTTTTTCGAAAAAAACAAAATATCGCTACAACTTTCATATTAAGTAAAATATCGAATTCGTTTAAAGTTCCTACTATTCTTTGGATAAGAGCCTAAAACTTATCTAAGTAATTTTTTTGATATCACCAACCATTGGCTCAGAGAATGGAGAAAGTGGGGTTTCGAAGACAAAAAATTATACCTCCCTTCATAGGCATAGTATCGAATCGGTTTAAAGTGGTCGTTAGTCCTTTAAACATTACCTAAAACATTTTTCTGAAACAATTCTTGATAAGACCAACCCTTACGGCAAGGGATGACCAAAATGTTGCTGGAATTGTAAGATGGGGTATTCTAAACATGTGAAAATTTTTTTCACCAGTAACCATTGTATTGAATAAATTTGAAGTTTTTCTTAACTTTAAGGTGGAAATCTTTTTTATCCCCTACTTAGCACCGGTTAAATCTACCTCCGTCATCTGGCGTGCCAAAAGGCTTTTTTTTTATTCCGATTGATATTGGTGAATCCATGTTTCATTACAGGTTAGAATGCTGTGCAAAAAAGCATCACCTTCCTGCTGATATCGTTGTTTCAGTTCTGTGATCGTGCGAAGTCTTGCCTCGTTATGGTGGTCTGTCAACTGTCTCGAACCCATGTTGCGCTTGTTTTACGGTACTTGAGCTAGTTTGTGATAATATTATGAACTGTACCGATACTTAGTTGTAATCTTTCAGCTGTAATCACAACTACAATCCGTCGGTATTCTTAGATGAGACAGTCTGTACGAGTTTCAAGCGCTGAAGTTGAAACTTCAATTGGACATCCAGATCGGCGCTCATCAGTCACTGAAGTTCGATTTTCTGTGCAAGAAAACTGTTATGAAAAACTATGTCGCAATTTTATTCCGATCTCTGTTGCGAAGTTAAAATTTCAACCGGAAAATCCCGGCCTTGAATCCCTATCAGGCATGGCATTTTCATACGCTACAAAATTTCCGTTCTATATTCCCGCGCATAAGCTCTTCGAGCTTTTGTGCCGAATTAATCATTAACGACAAAAAAGTGTGTGTGTGTGAGGTTTTGATGTCTATTTTTTTTAAATATCTTTGTAACAAGTGAACGTCCACTCTTATAATTTTATATGGTGATTTATTAATATTAGATGTTGTTGCTATTTATTAAATTGTTATGGAAATAAATTTCGCTGAGCTAGTTAGTTTCTCTTTAACCTATTCTATTTCAAAACCCTTGACATGGTTTTTTTTTAGTTTGTGTTTTACCAGGTCTGTGAAAAGAAGAGAGCGGCATTATGTAGGTGCATGGAGGGGGATTAGAGTTTCTATTTATTTTATTAATTTGTTTTTTCATTTTGAGTTTTAAAATTAAGATGAATAAACTCTTTTTTAAAATACGTTTTTGTATTTTTTTGGATTTATTATTTTTTCCCAGACAATTCGGGGAAAATTAGAAACAAGTGGTAGGTTTATAAGGTATAATTTGAATGAAGAATGATAGAGTATCAATAATACTTTAAAAATATTCACACCAGATGAATCATATTTTTCTAACTCCATACATAAATTTATAATCGTTTATATTATCGTTTATTGAAAATTTGTATTATAATTTTTCTCGTCAATTTGTATATCTTTATTCCTTTTTCTTTATTATATTTTGTTTTTATTTTGTATTCATGAAATATTTTTGCACAAACCTGATTAAGAAATGTCATTTTAAAAGAAGTTTATTTTTGAAAACAAGTCGAGTAAAAATTATTAAAAACAAAGTAATAATTTTTTTTGTGTATTTTTAGTGTTGAAATGAATATTTTTGAATACGGTGTAAAATACTGCTTGTTTTTTTTTTATTTTCAAAGGAAATTACAGAATAATATTCACAGTTCTTATATACAGCATTTTATATGCTTTATATTGGGTACCATTTTTATTTTGTTATTTGCCTACAGCCGATTCAACAACTTAGACGCTGTTTCATTTATTTATTTTTTCTAATATAGTATGATAAACGAATATTTTACTAAAACAAAGATATAAGAGTTGTAAAACATTATTTTTGAATGAAAATTAGTATGAGAATAACTCGGGAATGCTTTCACAAGTTTCTTTTTTTATATATGTATATATATTTTTTTTTTATGGGAAAGAAACTTTTTATTCTCATCTCGGTTTTTCCAAATGCATTAAAACAGAGTTAGTTCTCCTCAAGTTACTGCGTAAAAGCAGATTAAAAGGAGAGCTTCAATCTGAAATAATCCTTAAGGAATATTTAATTTTTCTTTTTTATTCCATTTTTATTTTTTCCCTCTTCTTTACATGTATATACACTTAATGCTTACTACTGCGTATAACTGTGTTGCAGATGGGTGGAAGACTTAGTGATGTGTGTGTGTTTGTGTATACATATTCCACGATTGTGTACTTACACCCGTACGCTTTTATACATCTTATTCACTTACTTTTACTTATGTGCTTAGAAGAAGAAAAATAAAAACTGAGTTGCCTTATAAAATATTTATAACAAGCTAAAAAGGTACGGTGCATATCTTTTACAAAAGAAAATATTAAAGAAAAATGACTTTACCAACATAAACACAATTTTCATGTTCATTTTATTTTACCACATTCTTCTTCCTATCGGACACATATTTTTATATCCCTTAAAAATATAAGTAAAAGGTAATAAATGAATTTCGTTTGATATATTAATATTTATTAGGTGGTAGCCGTATACAATAATAGATTTCTAGTTCGACTCCCGACTAAATGGAATTTAAACCGGCTGTAAAGAATATTATCCAAATTGCACCTCAAGATTTTGTATCCAGCTTAAACTGCATTTGTTTTCCTATATTTCTTCTTAGGTAGCTCGGATCCTTAGTACTTTAAAGGATAGGAGGTTATCTGACAGGTATTTAATCCATAAGGCTTGTTGTCCAGCCGGTCAGTAAATTGAGTTCGATCAATTGGCAGTTCCTTCGCGAAGGATCAAACAAAGGATTCACTGGTCCTTTAGATCCAGAAATGACTATGTTTGATCCTAAAGGATTAGACCTATATCCACAAAACCAAATTAGGGTCAATAAGAAAAAGAAGTCGCTGGTAGGGGAATATTCTTCTTTCGGGGAAACCGTTGTACGAAACAAGCAATTCCATTAAAGTAAAGCTAGAGATCCGCTCCAGATAAGGGACTCCCATCCCGGCCACAATCCCTAGTGATACTGAGAAACTTTTACCTACATTGGAAATAAATATTACTGATTAGTAGTTTTCTATTTATCGGCTGTATAAACTGATTAACGTATGTTTGGTGTAATGCATAATTGCACCAAAAATTCGTTAAAGATCTACTGGAAGACGGTAAGTAGTTTCTAAAAAAACACTTTCTTTCATCTCCGGAATTAAGTGTTATACTGAAATATTCACCTGAACTAATATCTCCAGCCAGACTCTCACGGAAATTGTCTTAGAACTTTATTAAATTTTCCCGGTTAAATGTTTTTTGGTTCTCAATTTTAAAGTTCCCTTCGAAGGGCAGAAAATGTAATTATATTATAATTACGCAGTTTCTAAGAATCATATTAAAATAATGCTAAAACTTTCAATGTAGTCAGGAATTCAGTTTATTCATAAAGTGAATTATTTATTAAAGTGAGTGATCTCTTTATTTTATGAAAGTAAGTGATCCAAAACACACGTATCCTTTTATTATATATGACATTTTTAATTTATTATCTCTGTTTATTTTTTCTGTAATTAAAATGTATTACTGATTAGTAAATCGTAATGCTTTTTCTTGCAGGATGGAGGAAACAGTTCGTTCCATGTTACAGTACAAGTCACGTTATGAATTTTTGAAACACGAAAAAAATACGTTGTCATTGGCTTATGAGGTGAGTCTACAAAATGTATTGAATTCTTATTAAATTCTTTAGTTACTTATATCTTGTGACAAAACTAAAAGAAAAAGTCATGCAAAGTTTTGGAAGAACCTATTGTCGCTTAATAATCATAAGAATGATGTATTTATATTTATTTACCACAGCAGTTTCAGTTGCGTTAGAGATGTTCTTAAAGGTTCCATGGTGTTGTTTCGTTTTCAGTCTAGTCTGTAACACGACTGAATTTTGATTAAGCATGGAGCAATTGAGTAAATTGTCGTTGGTGGTAACTTAATGCTTCTTTTTGAACAATACTACAATACTCTTTTTATTCTAAAAAAGATAACTATCATTATTGTGAGTGAACGTAGTAGATGTGGAAAGACTCTAGCCGCTGTTGGTAGATATTAAGTTCGTTACTATGATGATGTTCCAAGGTTGCCACGTCTACAGAATTGCTCGAATACGCATAGGTAGAGTACAGTTTCGTTGTTTATGAATCGTGCAGCATTTATATAAGGCAGTAGTGTTTATTTAAACAAAAGGAGTCCCATAGATCCATTGATTAATTCCTCATCCAAGCCCACTCGCACACTTCACTATTACGGTGTTTGAGTTTCCAACACTATATCGACCTATAAGGTTTTTCTAAATGCATAAAGAAGAACTGGTCAGTATAAAGATACTATTACCAATCTTGATAGTAGGATTGATGCATTTTTTTTTAAATGTGAATGATATTCCTAAAACTAAACTGCGCATCTCATTCGTTGGTTGTACGGTATGTATTAATGTGGAACTGTATTCACAAAGATTACTTAGAACGTCTGTGTAAATCATTCGTTCTCAAAGTGGGCGATAACGCCTCCCTTGTGGGCGCTGGAGACCTTCAGTAGGTGTGGTAGAAGGCCCACAGAAAATTCGGGGCGTTCAGGCGGTCTGGGAAGGCGATGGCTGATTAAAAAAAGGGAATTAAAAGTCAATCCCGCAGCCATACCCTGGATTATGGTCGATTGTTCAACGATTTCTGATAGCATTCCCATCGTCATATTTGTCTCAACGTGGATTTACTGCTGTAGGAACGTTGCTAACCAAAAAGAGAAATCGACTGCATGTTACCGAACGCGGCGACTTCGGCTGCTTTTAAGTAAATTTGAGCCTGATATTAACAAACTCATTGAAGCACATCAGATTCATCCTTTGCATTGTTGCAAGTGTAATTTTCCAATTGAAAGCTTTGTTTTAATTATTGTATTATTGTGTTGAATATGCTATCACTGTTGTTATTACTTGCTATTAATATTACTTTTACACCTTTTATTATTTTGGAGTTACTTTACCCTTTTATTAATAAAATTCCGAACGATGATAACGCCCAGGCGACCCATAAAAAAACCAAAAAGAAACTGTTGTTATTATACAACTATACAGATACAATTGTAATTTTTTTGAAAGCAATTTTAAAAAAATACTTCAAAATATGATTAAATCGCAAATATGTGATTTAATTGCTCTCATTTAAAATCTAAGTTTCAATTCTGAAATAGGATATGCCACGTTTAAAAATAATTGCAATTATTATTTTTAACAGATGGTAAGTTTATAAATTTTGGGGGCACTATAAATTTTTTGATTCTCAACGTGGGTGTGGGCGAAAAAGTTTGAGAATCAATGGTATAAATGTTTTGCGGTAAGAAGTTTTTATCTGTAATTTGACTGATTTTGATTTTATTTCCCAACCTTTTTATTCTGTTCTATTTGTCTTCTTCTTCAGTTTTTATCTTCTTTCTAGAATCAAACTTGGATGTCTTTAATAAACAGCCTACCAACCTAGTTTGTTCCTTTACAAAATTTCAAAAACATTTTCTGTTCTTGTATTGAAATAAAATTTTGTTATTCCCAAATTTATCAGTGAATCTAATTTTTTAACATCCTCTTATAACTCCACCCATCATTTTTATTTTTTTTATGTTTTCCTGTATTCCATGTTTGCTACCATAAAGCGCTTACCTCTTTTAAAATATTTCTTTCAAAGTCCATGATTTGTTTTTACCGACTTTTGGAAGAAAAGGTTCGGTATTACTTTCGGTTGCATGGTGGTAGTGAGGTGTGAAACTGAATTTTCTTTCGGTTTTGAGGTATGAGGAGTACGAAAATACAATTTCCTTAAAATCGATTTTCCTTAAAATTGGCCTATATCTAACAAATTCCAAAACTAGTTCATCAATTACATTGAAATCTAGATATAGTGTATGTAAAGTTGTGCGTGTGAAAATTTGATGAAGGTTGGTAGAATCAGTCTTTCTTAAGTTAGGTTCAATTTAAGGTCAAAAATGATTTGAGTTTATGTTGATTATATAGTAGTGTATTTTTCATACGCGCTTTTGCAGTCAAAGTCAAAGTTGTGAGCGAGTTGAAATTATTTTTTTTTTTTTTATTATAATCTTTTGACGTGAAACTATTTTTTTATGGATTAAAAGTTTTTTTTTAGATTACAATTTTATTTGGAAATAAAACAATATAACGAAAAATCAGTCTTCTTGCGTAGAACTGTGAAAGAATTTTTTTTTAATTTTAACAGATTTCTTTTGCATGAAAGCTTTCCTTGTTTTGATGCTTTTGATGTCTTCTTACCTCGTTTATCTATTATAATTTTACGGATACGAATAATAATAGCATTTTGCAAATATTGGTTCTTATTTTAATGTTTAATCCCTCATTTTTCTCCTTTTTACCACTTTTAATTTCCTTTTTTTTAATTCTTATTTGCCTGTTTCCAAATTGAATTTCTTACTAGAAAAATGTGTACTGTTTTTGATTTCTGTCAAAAGAACATTATCATCAGCAAATCTTAAACATATTATTAATGTATTAATTAAAATTAAATCGGAAATTTTTTGAACTTAATTGTACTAATTGTAATTATTCTAGGCTTTTATCTTATAGACAGTGATAATGAACTATTATAAATTACAATTGCTTTTAATCTTCTCTTCAGGAAAAAAATTGAAAAAAATTCTCTTTTGAAAAATAGTGAAAACAAAATGTTAAAAAACTGTATTCATTCTGTATATTTGTATTTAAAAACACCATTTTCATTTAGATGACATAAATTCAAATTATTCAAAGATTAGAAGATCGGTTTCCAGAAATTCGAATTTTGTGTTTTCCCTATTCCATTTTAGTTTGTATTCGTTCAACGTTTTCCTTTATATAAACATGCATATTAATTGAAAATATTGTTTTGAAAAGATAAAAGGGATTACGTTAATCCTTTTTCCTTAATTCCTTTTTAAAAGCATATCCTCCTTCTACTTTCTTTTTCTTTTTAAATTTTCACTCGCTGTTTTATTGGATTTAATGTAAGGAAAACAATAGAATGATAAAATGAAAGAGATAGATTGAAAGAGTATGTATCTGAAAAAAGGGGTTGGAAGAAGAGACTGTAGGCTGACAGAAAACTGCAGACTGTTTTCTGTCTTACACTTTATAGACGACTAAAATAACCGGCTCGTCGTCTTTCTGTACTCGTTTTGTGTTCAAAGTACGCTGCGTTCTAGATAAGGGCCTAATAATTTTAGTGAAGATTCAGCTTTCTTCCACCACTCCTTCCCGAATTTCTCATACTTCTTTACAACGCCTCTCCTCTTTTTCCTTTTTACCAGTTACCCATTCACCCGTGTGACCTCTTCTCCCACCACTTCCATAATACCCGTACCAGTTTCCTCTCTCTTTACTGAACTTAACTGAACGGGTATTGCTGAATATGACGCTTTAAGATGGTAATATGGGTTGGGCGGTAGTGCAGCAATAGAGAAGCTTTCGTATATACTCCGCCATGCCATATATTTTCAATAATAGAGGTAGGAGTTTCTACTTTTTTTTACTGAAGAGGTTCCTTATTACTGAATCGTTGTGTACTCGTATTTCTTTTCTTATGTTTCTTGTGTTTGTACGAGTATGTTTGCGTGTGTCATTTTACAGTCTCGTGCATTGTCGTTTTAGATTGAACATGTAATGATTATTTTTCATTTTCTTTTTATTGTATAACACTTCGTACTGTTTTTAATTATTTTTTACGCTAACTTTATTTAATAGCGATCGTTCTTGATGATAGCCTACATGAAAATAAAACAAAAATGTTATCTTTATTTTCTCATATTTAAAATGAAATCTATTTATCTGTCTTTTGCGCTTATTTATTTACTTTTTTCCATTTAATTTAATGTGATCTTACTTTGACAGATATAAAAAAAAAACAAGTTGTAATATTATTACGTATTACTGTGAACCTTTTCCTTTCCTGACTTCATAGCTCTAGAACTATGCTGTAAGAAGGAAGTATGGTAAACTGCAAAAAAATGGAATATGAGATTTTTGTCATTTCTCAAAGTTTTATGACCCAGGAACCCCAAAATACAAAAAAAAAATTGTAATGTTCGTACGTACGTGTGATGTGTTTGAAGCTTAATAACTTTTTACTGGATAAACCGATTTTGATGAAATTGTGTACTGACTCTTGTATGTGAGAAATTTGTTGGGAAAATTTTTGAGTCAATGTCTCCGGGGGTAAGGGAGTTTTGAGGGTGAATTTTCTCAAAATTTTGCAAACGTAACCCCCACATCTTATTAAGTACACTACATGCATGCATGCTTATCTTCTTTTTTTTTTTATTTCCCAAAATTCCCCCTTCTCCAAAAATAAAAAAAAATATCGTTTTATTTATTGCATATTATTTTAATGTCTTCCTAGGTATAATAGTAGTGCAAGTGACCCAAAAGAAATACTTGGGGGTATTATTGTGGATAGGGAAGCCGATCAAAGTTTAAAAATATCGACTTTATAAATTTTTCAAAATGAGTTTTGATTTTAACTTTTATAATTATTAAAAGTTTAAATTAGTAATAATAATAATAATACAATAAAATGTCATCATAATTAACCCCCACCCCAAAAAAATAAATCTTAGGTAACTTTTCTCATGTATAATTTTTCCACTATATAATAATAAATAACCAGTGCTAGGGAAGTATTACAACTTTGTTGTCAGCTTCTTTTTATTGATTTTTATTTTCTAAAAAGAAATTATAATTCATTAACTCTTTCCCTCTGCTTTTGCCTCTTAATATCTCGTTAGGTTTCCTGTTCTCTACCATATTAAGGACATGACCGTTCCTTCCATCCTAGAGCTCTCTACTCTATCGTGGAAACTATCAGCTCTTGTTTTTGACAGTTTTCGCATTATCATATTCCGAATTACGTCCTATAATAATATTTACGCCATAATATTTCTCCTCCTAATTACGCTCCTTATTAACCTCATTTCTGCAGCCGTTTTCCGTTGTTTATTTAAAAATGTGAGCCTCTCAGTTGCATATGTTTGGGCAGGTATCTAGGTCTGTAATTAAAAAAATTTACCTCTTAAGAATTTTATTTTTAGATACCACAATACCCTAAAAACACTCACATTATATAAATATATTGTAAAAGTTCACTTATCATGAGGTAATTTACTGATATAAAATATTACAAAATAATAAAATCCCTTACTAAAAAATCCCTTTATTTAATTACATATAAAGTAATTGATCATAAGAATGTTCTTTTTTTGATTTTGGATCAGAGATGAGATTATATTAGCTACCGAACAAGATTATGAAACAAATAAATAAAAAAACAGTATTCTTTATTCAATAATCCTGCTGATTTTTTCAGATATCCTGAAAATTTAGTATATTTTTTTAAAGAATTCAATAAAATATTTTAGCAAATCTTATTTTTAATAGTATTTTACATACATCATTACATCGTTGATTGATTAAGTTTACTAATTTAAATAGCGAAAATCTCTATATATCGATCATCATCTGGTATTCGACCTGTCGGCAGATTCCTTACGCCACCGCAGTCTCCATTCATTTCTCTCCTAAGCCTTTTCCTTCGACCTCTAGTAGTTTCCAAGCGTCACTTCATCTGTTAACTTCATCCTTCTTCTTCGCTTCCTTTTTTTCTTCTACTGACCCTTCCGATACAGTTATCAAGATTCCACTTCTTCTAATTACATGTCTCAACCGGTTTCTTTTTCTTTCGTTTACTTTCGGCATTTGTACTCTTTCTATTTTAATCCTGTTAAATTATTATTTCACTAATACATTATTTCCTCATACTTCATTTTATCCGTCCATCTTACTTTCCCCATCCTTCTCCATATGCACATCTCAAAAGCCACAATCCACTTCCTTTTCTCTCTTTCTCATCGTCTATGCTTTACTGTCACACAACACAGGACAATCCACTCATGACATTTGGCTAAACTTTTCTTTAACCAGTCCAGACTTTTACTACATAATAATTACTAAAGGCTTTCCTTGCCATCGTTATCCTTCCTTTTTTTATTTCCATTGTGGTCGTTCAGTCCTCTTTCGCCATAATCCGCAAATATTTGAATGTTTTTTACTTTTTCTATATTTCCTTAATTTGTCCTTATGTCGATGTATTTAGTCGTATATAGAAAACGAAAGGTTGAAATCGACGTAATTAAATTGCTGTAGCTTTTCCTGAAATTAAAATTTTAGATCTTCATTCATTACAATTCACATTACCTTGATAAAGCTACCGCCTTCTAATTTTAGTTTCAAAAACTAAGTTGTAATTTTTTAGCCAATTTACAAAATTATATGTACCCTAACTGTGAGATTCATCCTCAGTTTTGCCTATTATAATTTTGATTTTTTCTTAATTATCCATTTCTAATATATTAGCTAGTGATTTTATATCTTCAAATAAAATGTGTTAGAAGATTTATTAATTAGCTCGTTTTTACTAATAAATTCTTTGATATTGCTCTCATTGTTTTAATCAGATTTATATATTATACATTAATTAATACGTTTTTATGTTAAGTTTATTATAATCGGTAATCGTTGTTGAAACATTACCACCTTATGTGCATTTATTATTGTTACTGTTATAACCAACATGGTGTCTATACGCTTCAGCTACTCATACAGCAACAACCCCAACTAACTGTGTACAAGTTTGTTGTCAGTATGTAACATTTCTACTCTGTACTCACCCTCTAAAATTTGTACTTCACCTCACTTGTGCGTTGTACGTTGAGAGTTGGTGGTTGTTTAGACTAAAAGGGGGATGAGTACGCAAACCGCACTTCACCACCTAAAATTTCCCCTTCCTCCTGCATATATATATATATATATATATATATATATACACCAGCCACCTTTTCAGTACGTAATCTACCCCTACGTTACGTCCTCTCCCCTTTCCTGATAATATTCCCAACCATTTTGATTCAAACTACGATTTCAACCCCCTCACCATCATGGCATCCTGTAGGCGAACAAAACCGCAGCCAAAAGTAAAGAGCAGGTTGGACTCTCATCATATCTTTTCCCCCCTTTCATTCAGTCTTTCTATTTTACCTCCCCCTATTCTTTCACCGATCTCATATGCTACCTTTTCAGCTAAAATTTGCCTTTTCTTTATTATTATAATGAGAAATATACTTCATTATAGTGCTTCAATTCAATAATATTGATGGATTTTAGGAAGTTAACATGTTTCAATACGTTATATTTGTTTGATTTGAATTCCATTATAGATAATTTTGTTAGTATCTTGCTGTAGTTATATACTACAGTACGAGTATTTACCAGTTTGTATATATATATATATATATATATATATATATATATATATATATATATATATATGTTAGTCAATATTTTAATTGGAATACAGATTAACAAATGCAATAGATTTGTTAAGTTTTAATAAGTTCTCATTAGAACTAATAAAATATATTATTTTCTTCTGTCTACGCTTCTGTTCCATTTAAAATTATTCATCAGTAAATGATATGGATATTTGTATTACAAATTATTTACGCCTTATACATTTGATCGTAACTAAATAATGCATTTTTTTATTGAGGAAAGGAAAACTGGTTATTACTAATTTATACTACTATTTTATATGTAGGATTAAAAGGCTCAGTTTTACGCCATAGATTTTTTATCCATTAGATTTATATGTAGCCAGTATTCAGGAAACAGTTCCTTGGATCTCCTTCACAGATGGTCCCCCTTTCCTAATCTATTTATATCAATTTATACAGTGATTATAAGTTCCAATATCCTTCCTTAAATTTCTTAGGCTTCGGTAAACTTTTAAATTAGTTTTTCATTAATGATTATTTTATTGTTAATAAAGGTTTCCCTCTTGACGAGTCTGGGGGGGTCTCTTTGTGTTTTTCCACATAAAAGTTAAAAAAATATATTTTTTTAAATTAATAGACGATTTGCTATCATTTTTTATCATTATTCGTCATTATTGCTTAGTAATAATACATAACTCAACCTCTTTAATGCGATCCTTCGCAGGACGTGTTTTCTGTTAAAGTGGAAAGTATCACAAATAACAGTGGTCTTAAAAACAGGTAAACCCTCATACAGACCTATAAGGTTTTGCCTGTTCTTTCTAAGATCTTTGAAAGGCTTTTCCTTGGAAGGCTACGGCGAATTTTGATGAGCAAATATGTTATTCCAGACCGTAAGTTTGACTTAAGAAGTGGTCATTCTAGCGTTGAATAAACGCATAAAATTATTACTGTTATCAACAGGAGTCTGGAAAAGAAGGAATATTTTTATTTTCGGATGTGCAACAAGCCTTTGATAAGGTTCGATTACCTGGTCTTCTTTACAAGTTGAAGTCTAGCCTGCTTCAACCGTTTTATTTAGTATACCATCCTACTGATATAGGATTTACTAAATAACCCAGTAACCCAGATAGAGATGCTGGGTTATTTACTCAGGAGTTGTCTCAATTCCACAAGGTTCAGTTTTGGGTCTTATTTTATACTTGATCTTCATTGCAGATCTTCCAGTCCGGACTATATCAAATCGTTTGCAAATGACACGACTATCTTGGCGGTTTACGATGACTCAACTCTGACCTCGTATAAACTGCATTATACTTTGTTTATATAAATGAAAGATAAACGTCAATCCGGCTAAGTTTAATCACGTGATGTTTATAATGAGGAGAGGATATTGCCCTCAAGTCTACCTGGATAATGTTTATATCCCACATACGAACAGTGTACGGTACCTAGATTTTCATCTGGACCGTCGTATTGTGTGGACAGAGGTCGCGTAAAAGAAAATAGAAAGCAACTAAACATTTAGTTTCACGGATGTACTGGTTTTTGGGCAGGGGATATCAGTTGTCTCTATCAAAGTACTGATATATAAGGTATTCTTTAAATCGATATTGAGTTACGACATTTAACTGTGGGTAACAGCAACATTGAGGTCATCCAGCGATTCCAGAACAAAATACCAAGAAAAATAACGGAAGTCCCGTGGTTTGTGTCCACAAACCACTATGATAATCTACAGTGACCTTAACTGAATTTCTTTCTAGCTAGCTATATCCTCTTAGTATTTATGGCCTTTCTTCATTCTTTTCATTTATTTATTTATTAATTTTTATTGTATATTTTATTATTTTATATATTTTTTGGTTTTATAACTAATACTTCTAAATAATGGATTTTTAAATTTATCTTAGTTTGATCTTTAAAATATTTCCGTTACAACCATTATTATGTTATGTTTTTGGAAATGTAGTATTTGAAAAAAATTTTGTTTTTTTCTCATATTTTTGTTTAAACATCATATTTTACGGTATGTTTTTTTCTCGTGTTCTACAAATTATAACAACTTATCTTGTTTTCTACCATTAAAAATACCAAAAAGAAATATATATATAACATCCTCCGCATAAATCTAACATGTCCAGATATAGACCAAAACAATTAAAAATAAAAGTTCTAAAGGTAAGGAAATAGGAAGGATGGTAAAAAAAAGTATGATTTATCGTCAAAGTATTACAACAAATAGCTGTTCCCGGAGAAAACCTCTAAGACCCTTCCAAGCAGCTGATATCCGTTCCGCCAACAAAATCCCTCAAAATATTGGAGTATTTTTACCTAGATAAGACAGCATATTACTGATGAATAATTTAAGTTTACACTGTACTACAAAAAAAATTTTACATCCGTCCTCAAAGTAGTATCCAGTTGAGCTATTAATAATTTATTTATATTCAGGATGGTAAATAAAACTGTTGTCCTATAATCTTTAAATATTTATAGTTATTTTATGAAGTAATTCGACTTAATTCTATACAGTGGTGTAGAAACGTATATTAGTCACAATTATTATGAATTAAAACAAATGCTATTTATTTATTATGGTTGTGTAAAAATGGTAATGATAAATTTTCCGAGTGGATTTTAATAATTATACGTTAAATTAACATCAGTCCTCAGAAGTAGATTTCATTTCACATTGTTTAGTTTCGTCGTTGTTGTCATACTCACTCGTATTCTTAGTAGGAGAGGGTTAAGTTGATCTGTGTAAAGAGAGATTTGCTTTTGCTTATTGTTCCTGTAGATTAATTAACGTACATTTAGATTGTGTATGTGCCACCATTAGCTTAAACTGACAATGAAAACGTAATGGATTAGTAGGTGTTGAAGATTGCTTACTAATTTTATGCTTATTAATACGAATATGTCAAAAATAATTAGATTCAGATGTCGTTTTGAAATTATTTTGTCTCTTTTTAAAAAAATTTCAAATTCTTAAGTTTCATAAAAGCGAGATAAAAATAATAAAAAAATAGCTATAATATAGCTTACTATTAGCAATAATCGTGATATTAAATTAAATAAATAAGCTCAACTAAGTAGTCGGTTCCTTTCCCTCTTAAAAGATATATATGTCGACTTACCGTCGATTAATTTATGGGCTCTTTAAAGACAGCCGCCCCACATAACCCTCAAGAATAACAAGAAAGCAGTACCTCAAACAGTCCTCCACATTCTTGCCACTACTCCGATGTGCTTCCAGATAAGAATAGCTGAAGAGAATAAAAAAAAGGGTTGATAAAGGACGACTGCAGAACAAGACGACCCGACGGAAAGGAGTGCTTAAAGGCTCATCTAAGACGTGAGTATCCATTCAAGATATTTTTGTATTTTTCTCAGGATGGGTATAACATATTACCAATTAATAATTCTACGTGGAGCAGCTGAAATTATTTTTAATCAGATGCTGAAGACACACTACGCCTCAAACTTTAAGAAAGATTTTCCTTTGACTTCAAGGAAAATCCGTGTTGCTCATCCCTAGTATTATGTGAATGAAGATGTATCAAATTTAATTCTATAAATCGTTCGAATACATTCTCGATTCAGATTTTGATATTCGTGAAGTCCTTACAGCCAGTTCCAAGCTACAGAATTCCTTAATCATAAATCGTATGATTCTTTTCTCTTACCTTTCTTTTTCATTATAAAAATAACTTATTTCCCCTTTTGATAAATTAATATTATTCTTATCGGTGCATCCATTTGAGTGGACGGATAAAGTAAAATAGTAATAAAAGTTTGATCAAAGCAGCATCAAAAAATATACAATTAATCATAAAATAAAACAGCCAGCTATGAGTTGCGTAATTTTTCGGCTTTGCCCTTAATATATTTTTACTTCAAATACACGTTTTTATCATCAAAATTATATTTTATTTAAAGTATAATTACTAGAAAAAAAAGCCTACTTATTTTTAGTAAAAAAATGTGGGTCTCACAACCTGAGTCCCCTTGCTCGACAGTTAACTCATATGACATTTTTAATAACAGCCACAACTTTAAAAATAGATAGTGTCAGAAATTATTAAAAATTAAAAAAAAAGCAATATCTAATTCTTAACTAGGGTCCCACAGGATCCCCTTTATTAAAAAAACGTTCCCGTGTCATCTACATTAATACCAGGTACAGTTGGATTTTCTGTCTTGAAATTACAGTTTAAAAAAAAAATTGATATTTTAAGTACGAGTCACATTCAGGCTTTTGTTTTTTAGGGCTTCACGTTTTATTTATTATAGTAATTATTTATTTCAATAGGTAGTCCTGATTTGGGGATTGTTATTAAACAAGGCTGAAAAAAAAATCATATTTATTATTCTCTAAAGTAAAGACCGTCTCATTGTAAAAAAAAATTCTGAAAACTATATAAACATCTTTTATTTCTCTTAAACTATATACCTTATACTATTTTATTTACACAATCGCCACATGAATTAAGACATTTATCGTAGCGATACACCAGCTTCAATATACCCTCGTCGTATTCTTCTGTCGCCAGTCCATTTAGCCACTGATTAACATAATTTTTAAGTTCATCCTCACCCGCGAATTGCTTATCACTCAAAAGTTCTTTCAATTTCCCAAAGGAATGGTAATCAGAAGGAGCTAAGTCCGGACTATATGGTAGGTGATCGTAAATTTCCCACCCAAATCTTCTCAGTAAATCACGTGTCGGATCCACAACATGTGGATGTGCATTATCGTGCAGCAGGACAACACCGTTGGTCAGCCGCCCACGTCTCAGATTTTGATTGGCGCGTCGTAACTTATGTAGAGTTTCGCAGTAGGCTTCTGCATTTATAGTTGTTCAACGTGGCATGAAATCAATCAGCAATATGCCAAACCGATCCCAAAAGACTGTGGCAATCTGTTTGCGTCCAAATGGCTGTGGCTTAACCTTGTTGGTCTGGTTGGTTATTGAGGATAGCACCATTCACTTGACTACCGTTTTCTCTATGGCGTGTAATACAAAATCCATGTTTCAACGCCGTAAAAATCGAATTCAGGAACTCTTCACCTTTTTCTGTGTAGCGCATAAAAAATTCAAAAGATCCCATTCGGATTTTTTTTTAACGTTCGTGTGGCACCCAACGTGTACAACCTTTCTGAAACCTAAATGGTCATGTACAGTGCGACCGATAGCTCTTAAAACATCAGCAAAAAGAAGGGCCAGATCGGAAATCAATGAGCGACGATCATTTCTGATTTCATCATCGACGCGTTTCAACAAGTCCTCGGTGATTATCGAGGGCTCCCCAAACGTTCTTCATCATGCACATTAATTCTGTTAATTGTAAACCTTTCACACAATTTTCTGACGTTTCTTTCATTTATTACATTATCACCGTACACAGAAACCAACTGCCTATGAATTTCAGCCGGCTTAACGTTTTGATGATTTAAAAAAACTTACGACCACGTATTTCACAGTCGGCGGCAACATCGATTTTCCTATTCATTTTATAACGTAATAACTCACGTGTAATCAAAGATACTACAACGCGACAACTTACAGACAACAATGCGATGTGTACATTACTAGCGTGGCCATGAACGACACAGGTTCGCCAACCTTAAGCAGAGAAATTTCCCAGTGCTCTTCACTTTAGAGATATCCCTCGTGTGGTATATATATATATATATATATATATATATATATATATATATATATATATATATATGGGTTCCATAATGCTTCCTTTTCCGATTGGTCGAAAGTCAGGCCAAAAGTAGGATATATATATGTACATATACAATTGAACGAAATTTCAACTTTTTGGCCAAACGGTCTTTTTTTTTAAAAAATGCAAAAACTATTCAGAAATAATGTTGAATATCTCTCCATCTCTAATTCCGATTGGTTTAAAATTTTAGAATTTTAAATAAGTCATTTAGTCGTGCTAAATCTAAACTTTCTACGACTACTATTAAAATAAAGAAAAATTAAAAATGGCGAAACTACTCCTCCCCTTTTTAATTTTGTTCAGAAATTTATTTCCATCTGTATATAGAAATCTTTTGAGTAATTTCGAAAAATTTATGTTGAGCCAGCACACTTTACATAAATTTTCGGGAAAATTTTGTAACCTTTTTTTTTTATGTTTTGCTTTCCCCTAAGGTGCCTTGAAATATAAATATTTGCGTTAATTCCAATACGGAAAACTTTATTGGCTGATTGCTTCCAGCTATTCTATTTGATTCATTTTTTTTGGTTCTTTTATTCTACAGAAAACTTCAACCGTGGCCTTGAAAAGGCCTAAAAAAAATTTTCTGGAACAGTACCCCCACTAATTTTAGCCACGAGCCGCTACTGTTCTCGTGTAAGCAAGAGCAGCGAGCTCTTTGTTTGCTTTGATAACTGGAAAACAAAAAATAACATATTTTATAACAAGGCGCTACCGTAAAAATGTTTATAAAAAAAAACTATTGCATTATTCTATAGAAATAAAGATTTCATCTATCTTTCTATTTAAATGAATCGTGTTACTGCATGTTTGTAAATATCTCAAAATTACCAAATAGTGATTTTACATATCGAGGACCCATGAATGATGAATCTATTACTTCATACTTTGGATATTCATAAATCAAAATAAGAGATATTTACACGTAGTATTAGCGATTTATAAACTAGACAATTGTTACAACAATCGTACTTAGCGTGCGAAGCCGCAGGTACCTGCTAGTTTAAAGTAAATTAATAGAAAAAAATGTTTAGACATCGATAAGTTATTAAAAATGGCTACAAAAACATAATAAGGTCCTTTCTCGAAAGCTGAAGTATTCTATTGTTACACTAATAAGCGACAACTGTTTTTAGTAAAGGTGTATATTTATAAATGAACATACATGGAAAAGTTAAAAGTTATAACTTATTAAATACTGGTGCAGTTGAATAATATTTATGTTTATTTTGCGCACCAATCGTTGATCTCATAACTCGTTTTGTATCTTGAAAACTCGTTCTGATTATTTTTTCTTCTTTTAGTTAATCCGAATAGAAAATATAATATTTCAGATAGAATATATATCTTTAGACGTTACAAATATTTAATAACGATGACAAGCTTAGCTTTTTTATGTTTTTTTTAAGAGATCTCAAATCAGAAACAGTTCGGTTGATTTATTGTGAAAGGAACTCAGTTACATCGTCTTACGAGAATTTGTAATCTAATAAAATATCCAGAAATTTCGCTTTTATTAAAAAACACTTTTATTAAATAAGGAATAAATAAAAAGAAATAAATTCGAATGGTAAAATTTTTGTTCTACAGTTAGATAAATGCAATATATTTGCAATAAGATTATATATAATATGCAATAAGATTTGAACTAATTGATGGAGAAATAAAAAAAAGTTCATTTAATAATATAAAAAGTATGTCCACGAATACGATAAAAATCGAGGGTTACACTTACAAAGTAGTAAGTGCAATATTACATCACGGATCTTCGATTCGTGAAGGTCATTATACTAGTTTTATTAAAAAAGTAAAAATGTGGTATGAAGTGAATGATATGACAACAAAAAAAATAGCCTTGAAATTAAAAAAATGTATATTTGTTTGTTCTAGAAAGACAATAAATTTTAGTAGTAAATCCGTAACAATCAATAATTAATAAAAAAAATATAACAAAACGCAATAATGTAAAAAAAAATTACAATGAAATTGTAAACCGTACGGTAAGTCTTGCAGATATCATTTCTTCCGCTCAAAAAACAAAACTCTCCGTAATATAAATAAAACTGTTTTTAACAAAACAATACTAATATAAAAAAAGGTAAGACACTACATTTCTATTATCAAAATCTGTTATTACTTTAGAATTTTCTTTAAAAAAAAAAATATGTTAAATATATGTAATAGACAATTAGTATATATATATATATATATATATATATATATATATAAAATAAACAATGTTTTTTAAGCGTTCCATATAATAAGCCAAAAATAGAAAAATTTGTACAAAACTCTTACCGGCCCGATTTCATTTATATATAATACATATCAGATTTACAGAAATAATACAATTCTTATGATTATTCGTTGTTTAAAAAATGAAATCGGGCCGATGTTTTATTTAACATGTACTTTTTTTTAAACAAAATTCTAAATTAAGAACAGATTTTGATAATAGAAATTTAGTGACTTACCTTTTATTATATCAGTATCATTTTGTTAAAAACAGTTTTATTTACATTACAGAAATTTTAGTTTTTTGAACGAAAGAAATAATATCTGCGAGACTTACCGTACGGTTTACAATTTCATTGTAATTTCTTTGGATAATATATTAATTTTTGTAATACAAGCGGTAAACGTATTGATAAAATCTTATTAATCTTTAACATTCTATTTAATTATTAGTAATGATTGCACAAAATTTTAATTGTTTTCAAAAGTTCAGAAGATATTTTTTTCTTTTCAAAAAATTTTAAGTTTTTTGTTCCTTAAAAAGCGTACTCATAATAGTTTGGTAAAATGTCTTTGTGTTGTTAAAACATGAAGGTAATTAAAACATTTGTATTACGTATTATATGTGTGTTTAAAGTTAAAAGAAGTCTTTTGTAAATCCTGTACGCAGTTCATTGAAATAGAAAAAAGGGAAGAAGGTATAAAACTAATCAAAATCGGAAATTGGGCTGACGAAAGAACACCGAGTCAGTTGTCCCAACACTCGACGTCGACGTCGTTGATTAAAAAAATAAAGGGCATTTCTCGTTTTCTGTCCCCAAGTTATCCATCCGCCCCTTTCTCTTTTTCAACCATTACCGATTAGTTTGCAGCTGACGATTAAATAAAAAAAGAAATCAATAGAAAAAATACCCGATACCCTAACAGAATGTTTTATCTGCAATAAAGTCTGACACCGAAATTAAAATCGTGAGTCATATCTAATTAGGAAGAGCTTTCAAAATATACAGCTGTTTTTTTCCTTCCCCCTGATTATTACTTCTTTATAACAGTTTGTAATCTGTATTTGTTTGTTTGTTCGTCCTCTAAAGTACATCTTTGTTGTTTGTACCTGCATTCAACTGGAAGAAGCTTGCTGTGCTGCAGACACCTCCTCGTTAGCATGGTTAATTTTATTCCCGAAAAAAAATGTTAGTTTTTTTTTTTTGCTTGATGATCGCCACGTAAGCTTGAAGCTTATGCGTGGAATATGGAAATGTAGCGTATGAAAAATGCCGTGCCTGACCGGGATTCGAACCCAGGATCTTGAAATTTTTTTTCAATAATCTTTATCTACCGATCTAAAATTTTACAATGTATCCGAAATACTCCATCAATTTACAGACAAAATCTTTATAAAAATATGAACTTTTTTATTTAAAAAATTTTTTTTATCTATTTTCACAAAAGACTAATCTACATTCCATATTTAATTTCTTCCAAGCCTGAATTTAATAAAAATTACTATGAAAGATTTGTTAATCTAGCAGAAAATTGTAAGATATTCCTTAAATATGATAATGTTTTACACACCTGTTTTTAAATATTAAATAATAATTATGCCATGCTATAATTTCTGTTTTACTGAAATATTATGAATCATTCAAATAACATTTGAAGTAAAAAATAAAAAATATCTGCAGTTTGTTATAAAATAAACCTTATTAAAAAATAAATGAAGAGAATATAGATATCATATCATCTTAGTAATTTTTTTTTTCATTTTCCTAATGTGTACTTGCAATCTGTTTAACTAGTAAACAACTAATCCCCCCATTACCAGTGAGATAAGGATATGTATGACATGTAAATGACATGTAGTCTTGAGACATGTGGTTAATTGAACACCAACACCAAATTATACCAGTATCCATTGTCTTTTATTCAAATCTGTATAAAAGCAACAAAAATTTACTAGGCGTGGACCTAAAAACCTTCGACTTTAAAAATCAGCTGTTAAACAGCTGATTTGCGATGATGAGTTAACCACTAGACCAGTCTGGTGGGCTTTAATAAAAATAACTAAATAAAATAAATCTTTTATTCTGATTGCTAGGAATTATATTAGGTCTAGGTTTTAATTATATTTAGTTTTAGGATTTTAATTTTATTAGGAATGGGTACAATTAATTATGTGATGAAAAATCTGATGTGAACACCACATGACTTCCTTGTAAGCCTATTAAATTACTAAATTACATATACTCATACTTTGCTGCACTTCATTTAAACTTATTTATTTGAAAGTGAGATATGATTCTCCAGTTCTTCAATAAATTGGACAGTTATGCATTGCATTGTGGTGGACACCACATTGCATCACATTTTTTTTCTGGTGTCCGTATCAACATTTTATATCAACAGTTTATATATTAATTTTGTTTCACATCGCTCAAGTAATTGTGTGGTGTAAGTGAGAACATGTCGGATCTGTAACCATGGACAGAACTTTTCTCAATTTAAATATATTCATTTATTAATAATTATTAACCACTGTAAAATTTTTGAATTAAAATGAAAAGTACATCAAATTTTATTTCACTAATAACTTCTGAATTTTGTTCATATTTTTTTTTATTACTATTGAATTATTATTATTATTTATTGTAATTTTTTTTGCAATCAGAGGTTAATAATTATTAATAAATCAATATATTTAAATTGAAAAAATGTATATGAAATCTGATTCGAACTGATGTGCCTTCCCCTTGTAAGATAAAATATTTCATTAATTAAAATTTCATTTGACTATAACTCTGGAACCAATGAAAATAAGTACCACTTATGATATATCATTGAAAAGCTCTCAATGAGGGCTTATTACTGTAGTTAAGAAAAAGTCCAAAATCCCAGGTTTTTTGATTTTGGGCTTTTTGGACACTTTTGTTCCAGTTAATTGCAATCAAAAGCGGAGGTGCACAACTATATGTTACAACAATCTTAAATCCAAAATTTCAACATTCTATGGCTAATTTTTTTTGAGTTATGCGAGATATAGACATCACGACAAGACTAAGTAGATTCAGGGATGGTCAAAATGGATATTTCCTTTGAAATCTGAAAGCCGACAATTTTTCACGATCACAATACTTTTACTTCATATAAGGAAGTAAAAAACCACAAAGTAAAAATATACAAAATCTTAAAAAATAATTCTTCACTTATAAATGTATATCATAACAACATACCCAACCAAATTATGTAATAAAACATTTTTAGAATTATTTACTTGAAAATATTTTTGTTTATCTTTGTAGCCATCTTCAGTAATTGGTACTGCTTGTGCTTTTTTTTTTTTTTTGTTTACAGTGGCATCAGCTGATGTTACTACTGGCGGTTTATTTTTAATTAGACAGATATATGCGAATGTGGTCAAAAAAAATGTTGGATTTGAATTTGATTTTATATTGTACTATATATAGTTATTGTGTGTTAATATGGTTTCAAAATATTTAAGTATGTTAAGGTGTGGGTCTTTTTTGTCAATTTTGTTATTCTACACATCGGTATTGGTGATTTTGTGACTTGTGTCTATGAGGTGGTTAGTAATTGTTGACTTTCATTTTTGTAGGGAGCTTCTATATGTTTATTGTATCTTTGTTTAAAGCTGCACTTTACTTGATCAATGTAATATTTTGTACATTTTAGTTCATATATTTCAAGTAAATTTTGTTAGTTTTGTTTAGCGATTGTTTTCTGTACGTGATGATTAATTAACGTTATATATGTAAAGAATATTTCTATCAAAAGAAAACAGATATTCGGTATAGATTATTCGTATTGTTCTTTAAAACAGGAATTTAATTACTTGTTGGGTTATGCTATTTCACAACAGTCTGTAAATTTAATTAGGGATCATTTAGTGTGTTTTTGAGTCAAGCTCCCCTTGATTGTTGACCTCTAAAAATCAGACTGACTTCTAAAATCTTTTATACAGTTAATATAATTAGATCATGATTTTATTACAAAGTTAGATAGAAAAAGGCTTTTAATTAATTACTTTAATTTATGTTCATTTGTTGAAAATTGCATTTTTTAGATTATACCGAATTTTGTTTGGATTGATTAACATTAAATTTTTGTTATAAAACCGGCATCCTTATGAAGCCTTTACTTGTGTATAAACCTTCCAATATGCTACACAGTTCATCTGCTACATCAGTGTTTACCAATTAAAAAAAAAACATATACTGACCTTTTGTAAATCTAACTATGTAATATGAAAATGAATGTTAGTGTCTGATTATAACTTTTTTTTTTAAACACTTAATTAATCCTTTGACATCTAAAAAAGTACATAAGCATTTTAAAGAACACAAAAAAACTTGACTAAAGGCACATTATATTTTGAAAGTTACTGAGGTGGCCAAACCTCAATTATAGCATGCCTTCTGTTGTTATATACAATAAATAAGTTAGTTCTTTCTGATTGTGACTTCCTCTATATATCAAAACAAACATTACTATTGAACATTTCACCACTGACCACATACCCTTCACTTGTTGCATGTGAACACAGGTTAACAAAATTTTTGACACTGCTCACTTGTTCACTGTGTTGCTGTTAAGTTTCTCATCCTTTACAAAATTTTATGGAATTCATCTGGTTTGACTGATTTTAAGACTTTTCAAAGGCAATTTGGTCAGTTGTAACCACTCAACATGTATACCATCATCTATGTACATTCCCATTCAAAACATCTCCAAGCTCGCATTTAAAAAATTTTTTTGATTTGTTGTCCCCCATTTAGACAACCCCTGTTACAGTATATGATGTTGCAGTCTTGAAGAAAAAAAAATATATTCTCCTGATTTCTAGAAAATTCACATTCAGGAATTAAGTTGTTCAGGTCAGTTGTGGCAAATTCAATTGGTAATACACCACACGACACCATTGTAGTGAATAATTACTGTAACAATAATATTCTTATTGCATGCTAGAACAATAAAAAGAGGGGGAGGAGAGAAGTGTAGCAGTTAGATATAAAATAATATGACAACATATTTTTATGGAGGGATTAATTTATTCACTTATTATTTAATTTACAAAACTGAATTCCAGCTAGCCATTTTTAATAGCTTGTAAATTATGATTCATCGTAATTAATTGAGCATCATTTAAATAATTGAGAATTTATTATTCAAATTATACACCAACCCTTAAATTTAAGGGTGCCAGGCATAAAAAAGAATTTTATCTTACTTAGTTTCAAACTGTCATGGACATAAATTTAGTGGCACATAAATATACTTCTGCAAAATTATTTTAAATGTATTATGGAGGATAAAGATGTATGAGCTATTCAAAACGTCAGCGTCAGAAACTTTTATGATCTATTGCCATTACTTTTTACTCTTTTAACAGCTATAAATGAACAAAAACTTTCCAATAATGTTAAAAAGTTAGATTGTTATATATTTATAATAGGAATTCAAATAGTAATGAGTGTTTTTTTTTTTAATATATAGTTTCTTCATAAGGTTTTTTGTTCTGCTGGTAACTAGATGAAATTTTTATTGATGTAAACAAAACATAAAGCCCAAATCAGGGAATTATATTAACCACTTCACCATCTCCATGGCAAAGTGTTAGTGTCTTGGCCTTTCATTCGGGTTTGAATCCCAGTTAGGCATGGCATTTTTTATATGCTACAAAATTTCATTTCTATATTTCCATGTACAAGCTTCTGTGGGGAATAAATTCATCAAGAAAAAATATCCTTTTAGTATATCAATTTATTGAACTAAGCTACCAACTAAGCTACCAAAGCAAAAAAAAACTTATTGAGTAAATATTAAATAAAGTAAAAATAATTGTTTGCAACTCATAAGACGTTGAATTTTTATTGATTATAATTTAGAAAAAAAGAATTCCAATGCAAGAAGTTATGTCACTTATTATCTATTGAAGACTTCATTGGATTTTTTCTTGAAAGATCCTGCACTTTATTAAAATATGAAAAAGACCCTAAAGGTACATTCTTTAAAAAGTTAGGGTGCCAGAAATTAAATAACTTAAGAGCAGTCACATATGTGGGTGGACAAAACTCTATACTGTATGAAGAGGGGTGGTGTGTATGTGTGTGTGTTGGCTGTATCTTATATACTGACTCTGTTAATAACAGCAGCTTTTTTTTCACTAGCTATAGGCTCATAGCATACTATACACCCCCTTTGTTATGCAGGGAATAATAGGCAAATAAAGGGCTGAAAAAAAGAAGACTCGCCCCTTGTTTGTAGCCTGGTGGTACTAGTAGTGGTAAAATAAGGGAGGAGGAAAGAATTGCCGCCCTAGACTACACCCCTACCTCCTCGCTACTTACCTAACCTAACCTATACACTACCCTTTTTCATTTCTTATTCCCTTCTCTTTCCTCTTGTATACTAAATCAGTGCATTCTGGCAGAAATGATAAGCAACTTTTAGATAACTGAATCATTTTTTTTCTTCTGCCTTATTTTTTTTTATTAAATTTACTTTTTGATTTGATATTCCACATGCATCCACTTTTTCTTTTAATGATTCAGTTCATGATAAAATGTGTCCCTGTTGGTATAAAATTTAAGAATTGATAGTTCTGTACCGTATTATTTAAATTTTTATTGTAGCTATGCAAATGTACGGTCATATATCTAGTTTATATACTTGTTTGTTTATATTTATATAATTTAATTACTTTCTTCAGCGTTAGAATTGAGATCCTTTAATTTTCTTAACAATATGCTTCAATTTATCAGCTTCTGCTCTTTCTTTACAATTTCTTCACATTTGAATATGTAATTTTTTTTAAAATCAATCAGCCATTTGTTTTTATGTCTTCAACAAATGTTTTTCTTTTTGGCTGTGTTCAGAAATCTTCCAATTCTCATTCTTTCTATATGTCAAAGTAGTCTTTATTTATTTTACTTCTTCCATCAATTATAAATAGTTTTGAATGCAAAAATAATGTATTTCCATAGCAGATTATTTTTCTATATTCAAATTTTTTTAACTCTATATTTTAATCCTGAGTTCACCTACAATGGAAATTTCTTGAAAATTACAGGTTTTCAAAAAAAATTAACGGAGAGATCCAGAACCCCTCATTAATGTACTCTGTGGGAAGAAGATTATCCACACATGGATGTGTATGCAAAGTCTGATTGAAAGTGTACACTTCTTAGTTTATAATTCAAATAAACTGATTGCTCACCTCAACCTAATTAACACCTTTTACACAGATTGAATATGAAAATTTATCTCGGTAAAAATAGAGATAGCATGAATAATCAAACGATATCACTACTATGAACAAAATTTAAGAGAAAGGATAATCTTTTAGTATTCTTAAGATAAAAAACTTTCACAAAAGTTTTCTATTGTAAAAGAATTACGGTAAATTTAAAATAACAAAGGACAACAATTAAATGTCACGTCCCCATCATTATTCAACAATTAAGTTTATAAATCATCATTGAATAAGTAAATGTTGCATTTATTAATCAATTTTTCATGTAAATTTTTCAAACGTCTTATTTCTGATTAACTAATTTTCTACTTTTCCAGCAAATCGTCAATTCTTCATCCAGACTTATATTTTTGAGCCAAATGAACCTTTATTCTAGTTTTAGTCTTTCTTTAGTTTGATGGTTTTAGTTTTATTTTTTTACTGTTTCTGAGGATAGAAGACAATTAACGAAATGTAGCTGTGATAATATTTAATTTATGATTTTCAAAAATATTTTTTTATCTTGTTGCTTTACAATATGTAATTGTGATCTATGGTTTATTTATGAAGTAAAGTTGTTTTGCTACATTTATTAAATTTTTTGTGTATTATTTTTTTGTACATGTCATTATTCTTCCTAGTAAAACAGTGAATTTAGCCGTATTTGTAATAAAATTTATTTCAGCTTCTTTATTTGACTAATGTAACTGATCATTTATTCTCCTTAATTTTACATTTTTTTTTAAAGTTGTTAAAAGTAAATATTAGCCAATCTTTGGCCAAGAAGCCAGAGAAAAAAATTGGTTCCGTAAAATCTTTATATTACAAGGAATTAAATGACATTTGTGTATCAAGGGCTAGTAATATATAGTGATTAGTTAATTTAAGCAAATCAATACCAGATGAGAGTAACGAGATTAAATGTTTACAAATGGGAATTAGCACTACACATTGCTGTTTCACGAGGTTTGTTTGTAGCAACTGATGTTTGTTTAAAACACATCATCCGTTTGACTTATCACAGTGGATCACTACAGGAGTTAGACTGAATTTACTCAATTGATTTGTTTTACTAATTCATGAGTTGCTTATCTTTGCATAATAAACTACCTATAATTTTAACTAAATTACTTTATCCATAAAGAAAGTATGTAACTGTTGGGTGTATGTAGTATTTATATAATTTTTTTAGGAATTCACCCAAATCCTTATGAGGGCAATTTTTATCAGTAAAATACTCAAAAGTTGTGAACATTGAGCAATAAAGTAGCTCAGCCTAGAAATTTGAATTGTGATATTTAAATACAATTATGAAAAATCTGTGATATGTTAACAAAGATGCAGGTTGTTTGAAAGTTGCTATCCATTTTTATATGTTTTAAAAGTATTAAACACAACTAGTTTATAAACAGAATTTTGAAAACAACATCTGTCAGTATTCCAACAAAATTAATGTGTACAAAAGTTAATTGGTCTATAGTTTTTTATTTCCATTTATCCTTTAGAAACATTTTCATAAAATAAGATTTTAAAAAATAACCAAAAATACTAAATTATGGACTTTTTTACATCATGACTTCGGTATCAGAGATAACATTTGAGCTAATGTAATAAAATAGAGGTCCTGACATTGATTACTTGATATTCTCTAAAAATCAGTTGAAATTAATGTTAGTATTTCTCCTTCTCCTTCTTCAGTAACTGACCAGTCATCAATGAATCGATAACAAAGTAAAACGAGAATTCTAATTTTAAAATTGTTTACAAAAAGTAATTAGATTTTCTCCATTTAATTTTCTTGTCAGTTCTATTTGAAATACTTTTAATTTTCATCAAAGATTTTATATCTAATATTAATAATTAGTCTATCTCATATAAAATTATATTTTATAACAAAAAGTTACTCAAAACTTCAGACTATTTTAACGGATATCTCTCTTATACAACGGGGTATTTTTATTATTAGTTGAATGAATAATATTTTTTGTCACACAGTAATTTCTGTTAAAAGCTAGTTGCATAGTAAAATTGAGAATATTTTTAATTTTATTCTATAAGCTTAACAGTCATTCTTCTGTTATGTTCCTTGAAACCCATCCTTATTACAGCCATATCAGGCTGAATTTGAGAGATTATTGATTTTATCACTTCATAGATGCAGTTATTTTGCTAATTTCTGTACCACATACTATGCAAATTGTTTGCAAATTCTAGATTGTCATAACCAAATATGCATCAAAATTATTTTTTTCCACCTTTATTTTCTGTATTATCAACTTTAAAGTAAAAAAGATAGTTTCTGTTTCCACATGGTTATTTTGAGGTATGGCATAAATATTCTATTAAGTAAAATATTTCTGAAATCTGACATGTTAAATTTCATATAATCACAGCATTAAACATTTTTTTTAGTTATTATTAGTGATTAAAATTGTTACAAAAGTACAATTAAAATTTTCATTAAATCAGTTGAAATTGTTCAATTCTCTCATACAATAAAATGTCAAGGGTAAGAACTGTAAAGAAAGACAAAGATTAAAGTATGTGAACGGGTAAATGAGGTTGTAGCATGTAGGAAGTTTACCGAGGTTAAAAGTTTTATACAGAACATTTAGGAATGTAGTACATGAGAATAAAAAATTATAAATCAAAAAGATTTCATGATTTATGAATAAATATTTTATCATTATTACTAAGTGCTAATAACTATTTTCTTTTTTGGGTAAATGTCTAATATTTAGTTTATTAATATAGAAGACATTGTTTTAATGAACATTGCATGTTACTTTTAAAAGACATCTCTTTCTTCTTTTTTTGGTATAGCCCTATAAGAACTGTGTATGGTTTTCTCTCGTTTTATCATTTATAATAATGCTGCAAACATTGATATAGACTTTCTTCCTCGTTATTAGTACTATTATTATTATTATTATTATTATTCATCCTTCATCCTTCTTATACTTATTCTTATTTATTTTTAATATCCTGAAGGGGAATATAATAAGACCCTCCTCATCCTCTCATTAGCTCTTCTCCCTAAAGAAATAACAGATAGAAGAAAAGGGAACAATAATAGCAGGGATTACAGAAAAGAAAGTGAAAATATTGCTCAGTAGGCCCACCATGTCACTCTTATTTTCATGTACAAATCCTTAAATATTAAAATGAAGGAAAATATTATCAGTACACATAAATTTTCTTATTGTTTATATTCAGTGGGTATTATTTTACATAATTGTTATTGCATTTGTGTGATTGTAAGTATTGTTATTTTATTTTAAATCTTTGTTTTCAAGATATCGATCATGGAATAAATTCTTGATTTATTTACAAAATATACATTGTCATAACATAAAATATTATCTATGGTGTTTATTACTTTCTTTATTGTTATCGTATGTAAAATAATGTTAACAGTGAAAAAAATAATCATTAACCAATTTTTTTTTTACTTATCTGTTATGTAAGGTTCCTGATAAAAAATATTAATCCAAAAGAATAAAAATTATATTTTAAAAAGGAGCTTAACTGGAAGTTAAAAAACTCGGGATATGTTTGTGTTTGTATATACTCCTCGTATGTTTGTTTGGATCTATATTTTAAAAATGAGAAATTATTTAATCTGACATCATGAATTTTCTTGCAAAACCTATATTTAATCTGATCAAACCAAAATCATTGATCAGTAATATTCTCCTTTCATCTAAGAAGAGAGCACTAAGGGATTTATAAGCAAAACAGTTGCCTCCTGCTTCCTGTAATAGCGCTTGAGCTTTCCTCTGGGTAAAATTGTTTTATCTTACACTGCATTTCATTCTAGAATAAAGTAGACATTCTCTCTCACTATCCATCTTTTTTCCTTATCCTTTATCGCATCTTCTCTATTTTCAGTTTTGTATATGTAATTCTAAATCTTATACAATCATTTTGAAGCTGTCAGTATCTACTAGAATCAGTTCATCCTTGGTGTAATCTGATGGAGGATGGTGTTTATAAATCAGCCCAGAGACATTGAATATTTTCTTCATAAAAATTTTATTTAGTTTTATTTGAAGTCATACACACTATTTTTTTCTATTACTGTTATAACAATAGTAAAATCAAAATTCACCTTATATAGTTTTTCCTTTTTTCTTTCACTTGATTAGTTAAAACATAATTTATAATTATTAATTATTTTAGTTACATTTTAAAAATTTGAAGTTATTTTATTTATTTTTTTTTTTATATTCTGTTTCAGAATCGTATACAACAGTTTCAAGCTGCTGTTAGTAAATTAAGTCAAGAAAACGATACCTTAAAAAAACAGCTGAGAGCTCTTGAAGCAGCGGTTAGTATTTTATACCATATAGTTGTATTTTTTTAATATTAACTGAAAAGAGTAGTAAGGTTTAATTAATCGCATTATGTTACGACTTTGTAATTGATTCTTATGAGGGAGTTATTTATTGCATTATAAAAAAACGTTTTTCTTTAAAATGATTTTATTTACACTGAGAGTTTATAGATATGCATGGGTATATATAAGCTAATGTAAAATTACAAGACCTAATTTTTTTAAATTATAGTTTTACTCAATATTATTTTTTTATTGAAGTTTTTAGGGGCATCGACTACATTGGTCATTAGCCCTGTCCCACTTCAAAAAAAAAAATCCTTTAATTTTTCACATTTTCTTAAAGACTAGAACTACTACATCTTTCTTGCTTATAAAAACGAATAAATGCAGAAATTAATCACAATGAATTTGGATTCTTGAACATATCACAAAACTTTTTTTGGTTTAACACCTAGGCTTTCCTTTCAGCCATCCTTTCTTGCACCTTTTTTCCATTCTTCTTACAGCCTCTACTTCAGATTACAACATGTCTGAGGCCTTGGACATGACATCTTCCTCCCTTTCTGATACTAATGATGTTCTACAGCTGACATCAGGTGATGACAGCTTAGATGGTGCAGTTAGCATCGTTGTTATTGAATCAAAACTCGCAAATGTACATTTTCAGCGGCTAATGAATTCAATTCGATTTCTAATGGTATACTTGGGGCAGCTGAAATACATGCCCTTCCCCATAGCTGTCCTCTGGGCTTTAGGAGGTTCTATAGGTAGAGATTATCGTCTGTGTCTGGTGCTTTCTCTATTATTACTTGCACCTCCATTGCACTGCTCTCAGATTTCTGCTGTACTGGTGCCACACCCTCCTTTGCCTTGTGACTTGTCGACAGAGAGATTTTTTTTGCCTTTTCCAGATGTATCGTCATCTTTATGTACTACATCAGTTGGTGGTGTCATGGTCGCATGTTTTGCTGATTCTTTACGCTGTGCAGGTACATTCCATGTGTCAACGATGTCAGTCTGGGAATGCATCTTCATAAGTTTTAATGGTTCTCTCCACTGACTAGACTCAATCTTAGTATCAATGATTCTCTCTATTATTGTAGCAGGACTTGGATCAATCGTAGTAAGCAGCTGCTCCACGTTAACTCTAGATGACGAAGGGGCAGCAGCTGCTTCTGCATAAGTAGTTGTCGGTCGAGGTGTTCTAAGGTTGACAGTTTTCTTCGCTTCAGGATAGCTTACCTTTTGAAGCGTTTTAACCTCCTGAATGGTTGTTTCCAATTTATACACTGGGCAGTTCCTTGATCGGCAGTTGTGGTGCACTTTGCAGTTAATACAGACTGGGGGATCTTTGCATGGATCACCCTCATGTGTTTTCATTCCACACACAAAGATTTCTAGCGTTTCACATCTGGCCACAGCGTGTCCAAAACGTTGACACCTAAAACATCGCATGGGCTGCGAAATGAATGTACGTATATCAAACCGATAAATGCCATTTCGTACTTTTTCAGGAAGATTCGATCTATTAAAAGGCAACACATGCGAGGCTGAAGGAAGAACCTCACCATTTCGTCTCATGGTTAGCCTGCCGCATTGAATCAATCCTTGACTCGACATTTCCTGTACTATTTCTTCATCTGTACAATTTAGAAGATTTCGGCAAACAACTCCTTTCGATAAGTTAAGCGTACTATGCGGTTGCATAGATACCGCAAATTCACCGATCCTCTTCAAAGGCTGAACTTTTTGGCTTTGACTATCGTTTACAGTTTCGACGTGCAATCCATTAAAAGTCTTTCGAATCTCCTTGACAAGACCACCAGCACAATTAGTGATCTCTCTGACTATTAAGAATGGACTAACCTTTTGGAAGTTTCCATTCTCCTTCGTAATAACTAAAAGTCTTGGTTTGGGCGCATTATTGCCAATAAAGCTTTCATCAGGTCTCTACTGATTCTGTCAGCATCTTTCCTTATTTTCTCTGTCTTCTTACTACGTTTCCGCTTCACTTGTGGCGATTCGGCTGTTTCTAAACGAGGGTGTTTACGTGCACCCTCTGCCACGTTAATTTGTTCAAGGTGTTCCATAAAGTATTATCCCTTCTTTAGCAAGGCTAGCCGCCGGGGTACAACCCCACTCCAGGACTACTAAACTTGGAGGTCCGATCTGATACTCCAGTGGAACCGACATATGTCCTGGGCATAGAGCGGATGCGCAATCTCTACACTGGCTCCAGGCTCCCACTCACCGAAGCTTTCAGAGCTCCCATGGGCACCGACATACATGGGCACCTTCGCTACATGCTTGCCATCGCAGGGGGCATGTGGACAACAGAAGGGTCTCCGTTACACCTGCAATAACATTGACCCTGGCCGCCACATCGCCAGCTCTAAAAGTAGTATAAGTCCATTTCCAATTCATATTATAGTTCATGATCTGCAGGTGGCCGAAAAAATCCAGTCTATCATGGTGACCTGAAGATGGAAACAAGTCAAAAAAGAAAACATTTCCGAGGAAATTACTCGGAGCCCCGTTAGCCAGCTATATGTATTATACGTATGGACAGTTGTTGTCGCCCTGCACGTGGAACGTAGATGTGTTCCGGACGAAGGGATTATTATTATTATTATTATTATTTACAAATATATCTATTCTCTTTTAGTATTTTTAAACCATATCCAAAGTATTGGTTGTGTGTGTGTGTGTGTGTGTGTGTGTGTGTTTTATGATTACCACTTTGTGACTTATTCAAGTTATTTTTATATTATTTTAATAGGGAGGTGGTGAAGTTGTTGAAAGATTACGTGAATTGGAACGTGACAATAGTGTTTTGACTCAAGAAGGTGAAGTTCAAAGAAGACAATATGAACAATGTCTTGATGATATTGCTAATCAGGTTGTACGTGCTTTACTTGCTCAGAAGGTAAAAACAGTATTTATTAACACTTTTATTTTATTATACAATGGAACACCAATTATCCAGATTGAACTTTACAAGGATGAATCCGATTATTGCAAATGATAAAAGGTTTATTACGCATATTCGATATGCATTTTAATGTTTAATGAGTATCACATTTAATAAAAGGAAAAAATAAAAAAAAATAAATGCGTTTCAGTAAAATTAAAAAAGTCCAGCGAGTAGAAATTTGCTAATAAAAAATTTGCTAATTACAAAATTATCTGAAAAAAAATAAAAATACAAAAAATGTATTAAAGAGAAATTGAGTTGGTTAATGTATGTTATAAAAAAAAATCATGTCTTAAAAATTACAAAATTTGAAACAGTTACAGTATGCTTAGAAGAATAAAACTTAGTGACAGTCAGTCGTCAAAACATACTGTCAAATTCCTGTTATTCGAATACATATAACTCTAAATTTATTCAAATTCCCGGCCGTATAGCATTACGTTATACGAAAATATAATTCCTTCAACTCGAACAAAAATCCTATAAGTCGAAGTAAAAGATTTGATTAGTTATTACAAAAAGTAAAATAAAAAATACCTAAGTTTAACATTAAGCCTATAATACCGATCTTATTTTCAGTTCAGAAATATGAAACAACCATGATTTATTTCCTGTAATATGCGATAACAAAAAACGCTGAATCGACATACAGTAAAGAGGGAAGCGAAATATTATACATAACGCGTCAGTATTCACCGGAACACGTTTGTCGTAAGAAGTGTCAGTCAATGTGTTTTTTGTAACCGTCTTAGCTCTTATGCATAGTTTTCATATGTCTGTTTGGGTTTGTTTGCTACTGCAAAACAAGGGTGTTCTTATTCTGTCCTTACAACGATTTTATGTGTTTAGTTTTTATACAGTTAGGGTTAGTTTTTATTCAATTTAATTTGTCGTTTTTACACTCTTCTGTTCTTTTTTTTTTAAATTTCGAATAGAATTTTCAAAACACGTCAAGTAGATGAGGGAAAAAAGAAGAAAAACGTGATCGCATCGGAATTCGGTATACCACCCAACAGGCTTACAACGATTTACAAAAACCGTGAAAAAATGTTGAAATATCGTACGTAGCCTTCGTAACTCAGGCGTTATCAAAAAAGTAAAGTCTGTCAAGTGTCCCGATGTTGAAAAAATCGGTTTTAGAGTGGTTTAAAAACAGTCGCGATCAAAATATATCTATCAGTGGACCAATTTTACTTGAAAAACCCGAGTACTTTGCGAGACAGTTCAACCGTACGGTTTTCAAAGATAGTTTGGCTTAATAAGTTTAGAGATAGGCATGGAATAATTTTTTAAAATATTTGTGGTGAAAGTGCCAGTGAAAGTGTACGTGGATAAACAGTACGCTAAAAGAAATTATGAGCACATACAACGAATCGGACACTTTTAACAAAAGTGGACAAACCTGGACTGTTTTACAAATATTTACCTGACAAAACTTAACTTTTAAAGGTCATAAATGCCATGGTGGAAATCGAAGTAAAGACCGCGTCACAGTTCTTTTAGATGCGAACATGTCGGGGACAGAAAGGTTGAGACCTCTCTTAATTGGTAAATCGAAAAAAACCACATTGTTACGCTAACGATAAATCTTTGCCTATTCGGTACGAAACCAATAGAAAAGCGTGGGTTACTAGTGAAATCTTCAAAAAATGGTTATTCAAATTGGATCATTATTATCATTCGAAAAATAGAAAGATTTTTCTATTTATTGACAACTGCCCGTCAAATCCCAAATCGTTTCCTCAGGAATTGTTATCAATAAAATGCGTTTTCGTTCCACCGAATGTTACCTCTAAACTCCAACCAGTGGATCAGGGCATTATACAAAATTTTAAGCAAATAAAAAGGAAAAGGATTATAATGAAAAACGTTAAGAGATGGTTGAAAAGAAACAAAAGCCACAAATTAATCTTCTTAATTGATTATGGGAAGTTAAAGAATGATGTGACTGAGCTAACAATTTTTAACTGTTTTAAAAAAAATGGATTTAAAAACCCTCAACAACCTGTAATTTTGTCGGAATGTGAACAAACTAGCAGTGAAAACCTTTGTTCAAGCAACAATAATGGTGATTGATGATAATGATAATGAATAGCAATCAGTTACTGATGTTTTGCAACTATGCAGCAATGTAACTTTTCAGGATTATGTTTCTATAGACGAAGATTTGGTAGCCAAATACCCTACTGATGAAGATATTGTAATCAATATGATTAACGAAAAGGCAAATGAGAATGACACCATAGAGACTGATTCGGATAACGACAGTGATGAACTACCCTGCGTACTGCCTCCAACTTTAATGGAAGTTACAGATAACGTTAATTCTGTTCGACGATTCGTTGAGTCAAAAGATGATGTAACAGAATCGGTTTTTTCCGCGGTGGCAGATATAGAAAAATGGTTGATTACACTGCATCAGAAGAAATGTCAGACAACTATCAACATTCTTTTTATCCTATTTTAATTAAATTCAGTTTTTTTTACGAAAGAGCCAATTATTCTTCACTTTTTAATTTATTTTTTATAATTTTAATATTATTTTTGTTTTGCTTGAAAAACTTTTAAAAACAGAATCCTTGAATTTAAAACTGAACTGTTTTTTATATACAATACAACAATGATATTTTTTTACTATTCATAATAAGTATAGCCTTTTGTATTTTTCATTCATTTACGAGTTTTGTGCAATAAATTGATTATTAGCAAGAAAAAAATGTGATTAATTACAGTATTTTCGTGTGTATTTTTATTAGCCTACATTTTGTTTATTGTCTTCTGTGGCAATAGAATACACTTCAGGTAAGTTAAGTTTAACTTACTAAATACATACATACGTACTAACCAGTAGTACGTACTGTATACTGTATTTATAATGCTGAAACATGTCATGTAATAATATTTCTGTGGTATAATAAGACTGCATATGAAAAAAATGCAATATTTTCTTAAATAGTGGTGTTTATTTTACATGAGTAAATTTACAGCTGGTAGTAATTTCATAACATGTATGTTTCTCTAACTCAAATTTTCTGTAAGTCGAATCTTTTCTTTATTCCCTTGAATATTTGAGTTATAGAAATTCCATTGTACCTTTAAAAACACTATTTCTTATTTTAAAAAATCTGTAATCTGTACTTGCTGTTGATGTTGATGTTGATGTTACTTGATGTTGATCTTCGTTTATGAGCTGCAAGATCATGTAATAATTTTAAATAAAGATATGTAATGTCACATTCTTTTAGGTGCTCTAACCTTGGATACAAATCAGACATAATTATTTCATAGTTGATGCTTGACCAATTAATGTGTTTCTATCAGTCTTTTCAGAAGTTAATTTTATAATTAGTTTAACAAAGTACGTTTTGTGATAATTGAGTTGCAAAAAGAAATTAAAAAACCCAGTGAAAACAAAGAGATAAAAATAATTTCCTGTTGAAACAAAGCTTTAAAGTGCGGATATAAGCTCTCCAGATAGCTAGACATCCAGAAAATCAACATTTTGATAATTGATGTCTCATTGTATGTGCTATTTTTAAGGAAATATAAAAATGTAGAATTTCTTCTTTTTCTCATTCAAGTAAATGGCTGCATTGGTTATATTAAAGACCTAATTGATGTATGTTGGTGAGAAATAACATTGCACTCAGTTCTGTTTCCTTGTGATTAATAATAGTTTATTCAAAATGAACCATTATCAAAAGATAATTATAAAGTCTTTCTTATCTGCCACTAAAAGATGCAATATATGATTTATATTTATTTTTTGAAGGAACTGAAAACTATACAGCACAAGTATTCAAAAAATGATGTTGAATTGTGGCAAGTGAATCAAGTTAAATCTAAAAATTAATTGAAACCCTTTAGAAGCAATTGAAATTGTGCGTATATTCTATTGGTTGTGGAATGGAGGGCCTATTAATGGTTGGATAAGATGCCAACCAATATGATAATAACCAGCCAATATGTTAACCAGTATGTTACATTATCGCTCAATAATTCTTAATATGAAAACTATTGTTATTGTTACAGGAACAAGATTCTATCCAAATAAATATATAGCTTTTTTCATTAGAAATTGAATTGTCATACAATCAGTGAAATAAGGTCGTTAAGGTTCACTATTCAAAAGTGGTCAGTCTGAATCTGGACAGTACCAATCTCTGACTGTAATTAGACTATCAGCATTTTGTAAAATAGTTTATCAATAAAAAAGTAAAATAAATGTTATTATTGGAGATATTTCTTAGTAATTTTTTTCACAGATGTTATCTTATAATTTCAAGCAGTAGAGTTATCGGTTGAAAACACTAATGTTAAAAAAAATCTTTTTTGTGTTTGTTCTTTCTGCTAATAAAAATGTACATTTTTGTTTTCCTCAGATTATCAGTCTGTTGTGGTTGTCAAACAGCTTATTGTCAGAAAGAGGGTAGTGTAATTGAATTAGATCTGTCACCAATTTAGGGATAGTAGTTTGTAACTAAGTGTTAGATTATTAGACATCACATTTTTCATAAGTTAAAAGAATTCAACAATATGTAACAGACTTTATTTATTAAAATGATTATTTTGTAGTATGCATTTGTAGCAGAAACATAATATATATATATATATATGATTTAGTGTGAGTAGATTTGACAAAACATTAAAAAATAAGGTAATTTATCACATTACTTACAAATATCATTAATATTAACTTTTAATATTTATTCTAAAAATTAATAATGATAATGCTTTGTTGTTTATTACAAATTATTCCTTACAACACAAACACAAATCCTTCAGCTTTATTTTTATATTCACAGCAATATAATTTTTAGTAATCTATAATAAAATGCTTTTAGAATTACCTACTTGAAAACATTTTTGGTTGTCTTTATGGCTATTTTCAGTGACGTGTTTTTTTACACTGTCATCAACCGATGTTTCTACTCGTGATTAAGTATTAAGATTGGGTTCGAAAAAAATATTGGATTTGAATTGTGTTTGTCCATTTAATATATTGATACTTTGTATTTATATATTTCATAATATATACGTGAGTTAAGATGTAATCCTTCCTTTTATGTGTATAGAATGTCAAAGTGTTGTCAGTGTTAATATGATTAGTGTCTGAAAGTTGGTTAGCATATGTTGACTCTTTCCTTGTTAAATAATAAATATTTATTCTGATCTATAGTAATACAGATCATTGAAATGTCCTCCATTTGTAACTACACAGGCATCAATATGATTCTTCATAGCAGCACTTTTTTAGTGGTTGCAGCTCTTGATATGGAATTTATCGACTTAAGTGTTCAGTTTGAGTCAACTAATTGTCTGAGAATTATTTCTGAACACTTTCCTGGAAAAATTTGTGGGAGACAAATCTGGCAGTGTAGGCAGCCATAGACCACAGAAAATTACTTTCTCCACAAAAACTCATGTAGCACCAACATTATTCGCTGTGTGGACTGTTGCACTGTCTTGCTGCAACCAGTAAATTGTGTTCATCTTCATCTAGCAGCACTATGAATAGTCAGTTATAATCAACTGTTTTCAGATGTTACTGTTTCCTTGAAAAATATAGACCCACCTTCTTTATTCTCTACCAAGAAATTGCATACCAAAAAATGTATCTAGTCTCGTGGAAAATATATCTGTGCACTCCAATAACTTGGCTGTTCACATAACCACTTAGATGAAAGCCTGCCTCATCAGTAAAAAAAAATATCTGAAAATATTAAAAATAAATATGAAAATATTAAAAAAAATATTATTAAAAATATTATTATTATAAAATAAGATCTGAATATTTCCATGAAGAAAAAGCATATTTGCAATAATTGAGTTTTCCATAATCAGGTTCTTGCAATTCCTGCATGATGTGAATACAATAAAGATGTAAGTTTAATTTCTTTGTGGTCACTCTCATATGAAATTCCAATTTTCTGTGATAGCTTTCTTCTTGACTTTTGAGGTGATCGTTGTTCAAGGATGCATGGACACATTTGTTGCAAGATCTGCCATTTAAAACTGTTGGCCAGTTAGTCCGTTTTCATTTTCCTACACTACCAGTTTTTCTAAAGCAGCAAATCTGCTTGAAATTGTTGACTTACTGGGTATGTTTGATTGAGGAAAAACTACAACAAAGTCTTCCTGGCACTTTAAAACCAAATGTGATTTAAAATAACTCAAGAATAAATGCACATTGGGTTATGTAAATGTATGATAGTCTTTTTGTAGCATACCTGCCAATAAGATAAAATAGGGAAAATTACTATATTGTTATGTATACATTACTGCTTGTTTGACAAGGTCAGGCTTTGCCAACCTCTGACTTCAGTGGATTTATGAATTCAGAATTGCATAACTCGTTGCTCACCTGTAAAATGAATTGCTGACAGCACTTTAACAGAAAAATAATAAAGAAAGTTGAGATAAATTCTAGATTTAAATAAGCTTGAGTTAATAATCTGTGATTTTTTTTTTAGAAATAAACTTATTTTAAATTATTGTTTTCTGTAATATGTTTTGTATTTAAATAAGATTGAGTTAATAATCTGTGATTTTTTTTTTAGAAATAAACTTATTTTAAATTATTGTTTTCTGTAATATGTTTTGTATTTAAATAAGCTTGAGTTAATAATCTGTGATTTTTTTTTTAGAAATAAACTTATTTTAAATTATTGTTTTCTGTAATATGTTTATATACAAAGTAAGTTATGTCTGAAAATTTCCGAACTAAATTTCTGTAGTTGATACAAGTAGCGCCATTTCTCGGACAACTAAGGAACTTTGTAATACGATGTCTGACGAGTGTGTGCAAAATTTCAACACGTTTCGTCACTCCCGTCTCGAGTTATATTCGGCCGCGTACGTTGTGTTCATGTGACCTTGGGCGAGCTCGTGACATGGAACAGAGAAGCGCGATAAAATTCTGTATCTGACTTTAAAAATCTTTCGTTGAAACTTATTCTATGATAAAGTAAGTATTCGGTGATGAAGCCACATATCGTACTAAAATATACACGTGGTGGAAGCTGTTTAAAGACGATAGAGAGTCGCTGGATGACGACGAACGAAGCGGGAGGCCGTCAACAGCTGTTCACGACGAAAGCGTTGCGAAGGTGCGCGCGCAGCTGGTCAAACTGTGAATTCTAAATTTTATTTGGAAGTAATGGAACCCCCGATAAGTTGCATTCGAAGAATCCGACAGACTATTTTTGTTCCCGAAACTCAAGTTGAAGATGAAAGGCCGCTTTTTCGACGATATTCCGGCCATCCAAAGGGCTTGCAACAAGCAGTTGAAGGCGATCCCACAGTGATTTTTCCAGAGCGTTTGACGGGCTCTACCGGCGCTGCAACGAGTGTATAACTAGAAAAGGGTTCTATGTAGAGGGCTGATGTGAGTAAATTCGTTTGTCTTTAAATCTGCATTTTTATTTAATTTAGTTCGGGAACTTTTCAGACATTCTGTGAATACTGTATAAATTAAGCAACTTTATTAAGACTCAAATCTAGGTAGGACTACAGCACTGCACTTTTATCATACTACCCCAAATTAGCACCTGAAAATGTGTGTATTGTAATAGAACATTATTAAAGCCACTGAAACAAGGCCAAATTAAAAAACTCAGTTCAGTTTTTCTATGTGCTGTTGGTATTTTATTAATTGTTAATGACTGCACTGTTTAATGCGCTTTTAATAAGTGCATCTTTTGTGAATGAAACAGCAGCAGTGTATTAGTATTGTGTTTAGTATTAACAAAGGTCTTGAGTTCAAGACAAATAAAAAATTTGAGCCCATGATGTTATTTCCATTTTAATTGTATGAAACTAAATATGATAAACTAATCATTCTTATGGTTTATATTGTAAGTTGCCTTGTTTTTATTTTGCAGGGACTGAGGGAAGAAATTGGTGGACTTCAAAAAAGAATTAAAGAACTGGAAACACAGAACAGAGCGCTTAGTTCTCTGTTATTGCAACAGTTACATTGTGCTCCATGTACTTCCCTACAAGACAGCACCAAATCAACCAAAGCCACTGTGGTCAGTTTTCTCTCTCTATCTGTACATATATATATATATATATATATATATCTTTCTCTTTATGTAATTAGTAATTTATTTTTATATATCATTATTTCTCTAATAAAATTTATAAAAATAAATCATTTCCAAGTAAAGTTTATTTTATTAGTATGTGCTTTGCAGAGTAATGCCTTACTAGTGAAGGAAAAAACTGTTAACAGACGTTGTAGAAGAACTATTTTTGGCGAAGAATCGGTATGCTTTAGAAATGATCAGCATTTAGTGACTAAAGTTGCTTTATCGTTTAATCATATTGATTTATTTATGTAAACTTGGTTTTTTATCTGTATATTCTCTGATTTTTTTTTTTGTTAAATATACCACTGAATTCCATACAAAGCTGAAACAAATTTTATCTCTTTCCTCAAATTGTGCCTACTTGTATGTGAATCGTGTAAAAATAACTGATCCAGTTTTTTTTTTTTTTTTTTATAAACTTCTGAAGTGAAATCTTTGTTAACTTTAAAAATCTTGTCTACGTTTAACCTTTTTAAATATTTACTCATTTGTGAAGAAATTTATTTTCATGCATTTATTTTATCAGGACCATTATGAAGAAAAGTAAAGACAAAAAATGAATATCCAATAAAGTGTAAATAGTTTTTTCAAATGGTTATTTGCTATCTTACCTTGGTAAACCAAGCTTTTTCCCAGTTGGCAAACAGATTATTATCAACCAAATACTGTTAACATATTAGATTCTATTACAATCTTAATCATGATTTAATAATTATTATAATTTTAATTTCTTTTTTGTGATTTACTCATAGAGGAAAATTAAATAGTTCTTGCATTTTAGAGAAAACGTTAAAAAGAAAAATTTTACAACTTTTGTAAAAATAAATCTCAGAAGTTTCTTCAGTGACCCTTGATCCTCAATTTGAACATTGAGGGAAAACTTTTTTTATTTAGAATTGTGATTTACAGGATGAATTGAATTTGATCAAATCCATCAAAGGACAAGAATTAAAGCAAATAAAATTTTAAGTAACTTTTGCAGAATTGTTTTTCAATACTTAGACTATGAGTCTAAGTATTGAAAAAAAAACTTACTAATTCTAACTAACTTGAGAAGAGCTTACTAATTCAGCTAGTTGTGTTAATTGTAATTAAATCCTAATGTCCACTTTATTTTTCAATGGAATATTGAGTATTGCTTTGTCATTCAGTGTGCTACAATTTACTTGTCTGTTTTCAATTTTGTGACAGATTTCTGCTGAGAATTTTGTTTTTTTCAATCATTTGTCTGGTTCAACGCCCTTCTCTATTATTTTCTATTCTGTGCCAATTTCATAGCTTCACCATAGTTCCCTTACATCCTCCATCTTTAATTATTTTTTCATCTATACTACCATTTATCTTTCTTTACTATTTTTACCTTCTAGAATGAATTCAGTAACCCTGGTCATCTTAATATATTTAACCCAAAAATCATTGTTTTTCTTTTTATGTGCGTAAAATATCAATGAGTTCCGTGATTTATAACGTATCTCATTCTAAATCTTCTTTTATGATTTCCTTTCAAGTACTTTCCAGTCTGTACCACCAGCAAAACAATGGCCAATGGCAACATCATACGCTTTTAATTTTGTTTAAAGATCTTTGATTTAGTATTTTCATCACAAATTGAAAACACAAAATAAATCTTTATTATGATCAGTAAATAAAAATACATTACATAAATCACAACAATATAAGATAAATCGGAGATTAAAAAACAAATTATAAGATAAAAAATAGAAGTGATTAAAGTCCACATTAATTATTTAAATACATAGACATGAAATAATGTTAAGATAAATATAAAACATTTCTACAAAATAATTCACAGTTCAGAAGCCACTATTGAAAATTATTATAAGCATATATTTATGTACACGATGAACGTTATGTAGATAAAGCAAGTCTCTTTATTCTGTTTATTGTTAGTATTATTTAAAAATTCATCAACAGAATAATACTGGCTGATTCAAAAAGGACTTCACAACTTTAAAATTATATAAATATTTATGTAGATAACTACAGATTCAATCAAGATCTCATTTCATAGCGAAACGCATCAAGTTTTAACTCATGTAGTTCATTAGTACTGAATTTGGCCACCAGCACTGACATCAGTGTTGTTAAAAATAGATACATATACTGGTACAGTAAGTAATTTTTAGTCAATGTTTCACTGTCCGACCAGGAGAAGGACTGCGTTAAGAAGTGAAACAGGCCTCGAGAACTACACCCGGGGTAACTGATAGCGGTACTGTTATTGTCAAAGCGCAGGGAAGATCCTACGCGGATTTATTACGGACTGTTAAGTCTTCGGTGTCACAAGAAGTGGGTGATATTTTGTCACTAAAGAAAGGTGTAAATGATGATTTACATATTCGGGTCCAAGGTTCAACGAAAGCTGCCGAGCTGAAAACGTTATTGAAAACCAAGGCGGCAGATCTTAAAATTGATCTCAGGTCACGTGAAAGCAGGCGGTGATACATGTTAAGGACATAGCCATGGCTACAACAGAAGAAGAAATAACCACTGCGTTATCACGAGTACTCGGTGAGGATGAAGACTTTAAATTATCGTCAATAAGACAATCTTACGGTGAAACTAAAAACGTCACCGTAATCACGAACTTCCGGGCCGCAAAAAAATTAACGGAAAAACGGGTTCGCATCGGCTGGGTTCATTGTCGAGCGTACATAAGAGAACCGGAAGAAAGATGCTTTAGATGTTGGTCTTTCGGCCACGTCTCTGCGACCCGCAAGGGTATGGACCGTACGCAACTGTGCTTCGGGTGTGGAAAAGCGGGTCATCACAGACCACAATGTAAAGACCTGACAACGTGCATGCTATGTGGTAAGGAAGGCCACAGGACCGGTCGGTGTACTATTGCAAAATAAGATTTCTACAAATCAATTGCAATAGGAGCCGACAGTCGTTGGCTTTATCGTGGGACACCGCTTTGATGGAGCGCTCAGACGTTATTTTTGTGTCGGAACCTCCTTATGATCTTACTTCTGGAACAGGATGGCTAGTAGTGGATACGACAACGACGGCAGCTATTGGTTTTCCGGTGTCTGGGATCCCTATAATTAACAGTGGCAGCAGTGACGGTTTTATATGGGCCGACTTCGGTGAAATCTTGGTATTTTCTTGCTACAATTCTCCAAATGCGGTTATAGATAATTTTGTAGTAGTCCTAGAAAATCTTGCAGGAGAAGTTATGAGGCATAGAGGTCGTAAAGTCTTAATCGCTGGAGACTTTAACGCCAAAAGTCCCGAATTTGCGGGAACTGTAAACAGTCTAAGAGGGCGTCACCTGAGTGAGTATGTTAATACACTAGGGCTGACGTGTGTAAACGGTGAAGATATGACGTTCCGTAGACGAATGTCGTGTTCGGCAATAGATTTAGCTTTTACAACGAGTACTGATATTAACGACTTCTTTGATTGGAGGATTATTAATAAAGAGAGTCTATCGGACCATCTATTTATAGCATTTGAGTCACGATCCAGGGAAATTCGTGTAACGCCGGGAAGGCTGATCGTCTTCAAAAAAGGATGCTTACGGTTTAGGGGCAGAATAATCCTAAGACTTGCTGGTGATATGTCCCCCGAAGACTTTGTGGAACAAGTTCAAGATGAATGCGGAAAAGCTGGGGTCTTAGTGTATCCCCAGAGGCAGCAACATGCTTACTGGTGGTCGCCTGATTTGGAACAACTACGGAAGGCAGCATGGAAAGCAAGAAGAGCCTACCAAAGATCGGGTAGGCAGAATGCTAGATTAAGGGATGCTGCGCGTGAGGTATACGTGGAAGCAAGGAATGCATATAATGCATCAATTAAAAGGGCTAAAGCCAGTTGCTGGAAGCGACTGTGTCAAGATATAGATGCTGATCCATGGGGCAAGGGTTTTAAAATTGTTACCAACAAGTTAGGGAAGAGATTACCTGCCTTAACAGACGATAAGGTCCATCGTGTTGTAAAGGAATTATTTCCTCAGCAAGCGGATCCTATTCGGGAGGAGATTGTGGATAATAACTTTGAACTTCTCGACGCTAGTGAGCTATTAATGGCGGCGAAAAGACTGAAGCTACATAAGGGACTCGTGCCAGATGGCATTCCAGCCGAGATAATCAGAATATTAGCAGAGAGGATGCCTGCAGAGCTTCTTAGTATCATGAATAAGATCCTGAGAGATGGTTGTATTCCAATGCAATGGAAAGAGTCCAGGTTGGCCCTTATCAAGAAACCGGGGACCGATGACTTACAAGTAGCATATAGACTTATATGCATGATCAATAACATCTGCAAACTCCTAGAGATATTGCTGGAATTGCGTCTGAAAAATGCGATTGAAGAACATGGTGGCCTTTCTAACGCACAATTTGGTTTCCGTAAGGGGCGTTCTACGGTGGGTGCTGTTAAGACAGTTATGCGTCTGGTAGACGAAGCGGCATCGGGTACTTGGCGCACCAGGAATATACCAATTGTGATATTGCTTTATGTGAGCAATGCTTTTAATTCACTAAAATGGGATGCGATCCTACAAGCGTTGAGAGATAAGGATATTCCTGGATACCTAAGAATTATCCAGAATTACTTGCAGGATAGGTTTGTCGTTTGTCACCATGGTAGATCCTGCTTCCGCTTCAAAGTGACGTGTGGAGTGCCTCAAGGCTCTGTCTTGGGGCCACTCCTTTGGAATCTGGTCTATGATGGATTTCTCGGGCTGAGATATCCTCTGGGTGTTTTCCCAGTGGCTTTTGCTGACGATCTGGCCTTGGTTGTTACTGGAAAAACTGAAGTAGACGTATCGGAGAAGGCAAACGCAGCAATACGAATGGCAGAAGTCTGGATGTCTACTAAAGGCTTAAAACTTTCGCATGGTAAAACAAAATACATAGTCATGACAGGCCGTAGGAGAATATCTGACATCCTAATCCGAGTAGGCGGTAATCTTGTCCAGCAACAGACTTCAGCCAAATACTTAGGGATCTGGCTTGACAAGAGGAGGAGTTTTACGACACACGTGAATGAAATACGTAAACGCGCTGAATGCATGGTCAAAAATCTTAGCAGATTACTCGGCAATATGACAGGATCCAGAACTGCGAAGCGTAAGATTTACCCTCACGTAGTTAATTCCATCTTACTTTATGGTATACAGTCTGGGAAAGAGCTCTGCGTGCCGACAAAAACAGAAGAGCCGTTGAAGGAATACAACGGCTCATGGGCTTAAGAGTGATATGCGCATATTCTTCAGTCTTCACCGAGGCAGTACTCGTAATTGCAGGAGTTTCTCCGCTTAAACAAGTGGCGGAGATGCGAGTGAATATAGCACGTGGACAACTTTCTAAAGAAGCATATGAAGAGATGTTGCGTAATTGGCAACATCAGTTGGGATGTAGCCAACAAGGGACGATGGACACATCGTTTGATACCTTTGATCCGACCATGGATAGAAAGGAAGTTCGGGGACATAAATTATTGGATAACGCAATTTTTTACAGGGCATGGGTCGTTCAGGTCCTATTTATGTGCAAGACAAAGGGTAAATAACAGCAACTGTCCTTACTGTGGGGCATATGATTCCCTTGAACATGTAGTATTTGAATGTAACCGTTGGACTGAAAGCAGGCAATCCTGTGCAAGACGTATAGGGCCATTATCTACGGAGATTGTGGTGGATAAAATGCTACTTAACGAGGATAACTTTAATGTGATCTCGTCGTTCATAACCACAGTTATAAAAAAGAAAGATGAGGAAGCTTGTCAAGAAGAAACCGGTCGCTGATGACGGCTTGTCGTAGGTGGAATTTCTGTTTGTCAATAATTGAGAGAATGGGCAATATTGAGATATAGCTTTGAGTGTGGTTTACACACTTCCGTGACATTATAAATTATAAATTATGTATAAAAATTTATTAATATTCTGAAAACTTACAAGAGGAAACTGCTTGTTGTTGAGGGGTAGCTGAAGATGGAGCTCTGGTTTGTAGGTTTTATGTAAATCGGATAAGTGGTGAAGGAACTTATAGATTCTTAAACTTTGTGTTTCTTATAAGATGGCACAGGCATATTATTTTTGCAAGACTCAATTAAAAAAAAAAAAAAAAATTTATAAAATTTGTTAAAAGATACTGAAAACTGTCATAAGGTAACTGTTTGTTATTGACGGGTAATTTAAGGTGGTGCTCTTGCTCGATTGTGATGACGGACAGCCGAAGGTGGAGCTCATGCTCGTTCATGCTTGCATGGATGGGCAGAGAGGTGAAGAAACCTGAGGACTCCGTGGCTTATGTTTTAAACTGATTGGTTGGGTTGGTATGATATATAAAAAAAGAGAGAGATTAAAGAATAGGGGTGACTGTTGCTGAGAGAACAAGGGTGGTGGACTCTCAGTAATCAGTGTATGATGAACATCTGTAAAATAAATAAAAGAGCTAACCGGTGAGCTGATCTGCCGTGCTGGACATACAGCCGGCGGGTGGGGAGGCGAGCTAGAGTAAAGGACACTCCTCTGGTTCGAGTCAAACTTGATTGTAGATCCGTTCCAGAGGAGTAGGTGGGAAAATATGTATAAAAAAAAAAAGTCAATGTTTCACATCAGTAGCAAGGTGAACACCCATAACTGCCAAATATGGGTTAACAAAAATCCTCATGAAACTTTGCAGCACATTTGTAATAGCCTTAAGGTCAATGTTTTTGTTCCCTAAGCAAACAAAGACTGTACGACCCGTTCTTCTTCCAGGAGGCAACCATAGATGGTATTGCTATCTGGACATGCTTCAAAATTTTCTAATTCCTCACTTAGACAATGATGACCAACGTGAACACAATTACTATCAGCAAGGCAAGGCACCAGCTCACTACTGCTAGAAGTCCAAGATTTTCTTGATGCTTAACTCCCAGGTCAGTGGATTGGTTGTGATTGTCCAGTCAGTGAAGGTTCAATTACACAGCCACCAAGCTTCCCATATTTAACTTCGCTAGATTTTTTCTTGTGGGGTTTCATTAAATATCAGGTTTATCACCTTTACCTGCTGATCTTATTGAACTAAACTTCAAATTAATACCACAGCTCCAGAGTTAACGTCCAACTTACTGGCTAGAGTCTGGAATGAAATCGAGTTCAGGTGGGATGTATGTCACATTAAAAATGGAAGCCATAACAAACCAAAGTGAGTGTTGGTTGACAAATTTGATGTGTTTATCAATGAAATGAGACCTCAACCGAATCTGTAAGTTATCTCAATAAATTTTTATATGCATTTTAAATCATAGTCCTTTTTATAGTCCTAATTTAGTCCTAATTTATAGTCCTTTTTAAATCATCTAGTACTGTTCCTGTAAAAGAAAATCTTTTAATTGTATTTTTAATAAATTGGTGGGAAGCCTTTTCAAATGATTCACCAGTTCAGGAATATAGCAATAGAACCATAACTAGGTCCTTTCTTGTAAGCCGAAGTGTTGTGTTGAGTCATACAAAAACACTTCTATTGTCTGGTTTGGTAAAGCAGGAACTTAAGTTCACCATGATTTTGATTTTATTTTCAGGATTCAGTTCTAATAAGTATACTTTTGATGTTCCTAGAACCATTTTTACTATTAATCAAATAATAGGATTCATCTTTTCTATAAGTTTTTAGTCGCACTCTTTTCTTCTATTCTACTATCCTTTCTAGCATTGGCCTTACTCTTTGGAACATCTCTCTTTCTATACATCTTCTGTCATATTTTTTCTTACCTTTTTCTGAACTAACTTCCTCTTCCCATTGATTTTTTAATTTGTTTTATTCTCTTGAGCACTTCTTCATTAGTCACTGTGTGATATCACTTGATTGCCTACATTCTTCTTCAAAACTAGAGAGGTATATAGTCTTTCTTAACCTTGTTCTTTCTTCAAAGTTAAACAACTTTCAAACTCAAGTTAAACAAATTTTCAACTTTATATCAACTCATTTTTAATTATGTATTAGTATAATTTCTATGTATTTTTACCTGTATCTAGTTTTTAGCATAGTGAAATAATTTAAAATCAAGATTAAGAAAATCTCCGAAGAAAAAATTAAAATAGTTTTAAAAAATATATACATCTATAGGAAATCATTTTAAAGTGAGTAGTTTTTTTTACTCTTAAAAAAATTACAGTTCTGGGATGAGAATTAATGATTTTTTTAAAAATAATTATTTTTAAAAAAGCAGTTTCATTACTGACACTTCAAATTAGTAATGAAATTATATGAAAAATTCTGTGATTATTTAATATTGATTTATAAATAAATAGTAAAAATTATTTATTTGTGTTTATCTTTCTCCAGACATTCGCCCTACCGACTAGAAGTAGAACAGCACCTGTAGGACCTACAACAGGTGTAAGACCATCCAGCTGTGATGAAGCTCGTTTAAGAGTTTGGGAGTGGTTACCAGTCCAGAGACCAAGATCATTAAACCTGGATACCTGTTGTCAGTATCAGTATCGCCATCGTGCTAGGCCACTCCTCACTGCACTCACTGGTATTGCTATTATGTTAATAATAATTTATGTATTTAATAATTTAACTGCAAGAGTACACATCATTCAACCCAGTAGTATTTCTGTCACTGTTGAACATTTTTAACAAAATATGGCAAATTTATTTTTCAGGTTTTCAACTTAATTATTTTTAAAAGATCCCATGACAAGATAAAAATATAAAGGTATATTTATCAAAAATTGCTAGTGCTTATATACATCAATTTCAAATTATTTTTTTTTTAATTATAATTAAGAAATATTTGGTGTATAATGGGAAAATAGATAAAACATTTTGTAATTTTAAATTTTTTATAAAGTAAGTTACAGGATGCACTATAATTTTTTTTGAAATTTTCTTTGTATTTATGTATAATGCAAACGTCTTGTACCAAACAGAACATGTTTTTTTTTTCAGAATACAAGTTTAAAACTAACTATGAGATCTTAATTTTTCAATATAGTTAACTTAAATATTTTTGTTTCTTACATTTATCTTAAATATATTTTAAGCTGTTGTTATTCAACTTTAATTTTTTTAATTTTTTTTAGCCGGTAACAGTAAAAAGAGTGGTGAGGACGAAGGTAGTGAGAGTCCAGAAAGTGGCAATCGGGATGAAGGTTACTCAACAATGTCAAGTGATGTTCAAGGACCTCTTGAGGCTCCTCGACGAGGGCTTGAAGACTTGAAGGAAGCTAGTGATGAGACTGATTCAACGGCTGTACCTCCTATAGATTGTACAAATTCACCTGATCGGTAATATTTGTTATTTTTTTTTTTTTTAAATCTGTATATATCATCTTCAACGTTAATACATGAACTGCCAGATACAATATTAAACAAAACTCACAAATTGCAAGATACTATTCAATCCTTTGATCATTTTTAGCCTTGATTCATTTCATTAATGCAGTAATCAAGTATATTAATGCAGTGACAGTATTTTTATTTTAAAAAAAAAAACTTGTTTTATTAATCATGGACTAGTGTTTAATTTTTTTTTAAATAAGATGAGACTGATTTTCAACAGACAACTTAGAATTTTGACTTCTTTTAATATTTTACCAAATTTAATGAACTGCTTTGTTTATAAACTGATGAACCCCATATTTCTTGAAAATATAGTTAAAAATATATATAGTGAAATATATCTTAAAAATACAGTTCTGGGACCTGTTTTTTCCAATTTTTCAGGACAGATTTCATTTAAAACCACCAAGATTATCCTTTCATTTGAGTCCCAAGAATTACAGTCAGACTTAATTTTATCAAAAGCACAGAAACCAGGATGGAAATTTTTGCCAGCAACAATTTCTAACAAAGCTTTCCTGAACCTATATTTTTATGAACTTTCTTCTTTATTTTCACCAATAAAATGTGCTCTGAAAGTTTTTTACATTCTGAATAATTTCTGAGGACTTGTTTGAATCACTCTGTACACATTTATATATTATTACAATTCATTTTGTATGCTTCAACCATAAAAATGAGTAAGCACGGCCTATTACCAATCTTAGTAACATGTATATGATGAAGATATGATCCAAATACTCTAAAAGATATCAGATGATTTTAAAATTACTCAGTATGACAGAATATGTCACAGAAAAAATGAATATTAGGAAAACAAAAGCAATAATAATAAGAGGCAATAGGTCAATGAATGTGCAGACATTCAAGGAAGAATTAAACAAGTAAAGTAATGAAGATAATTAATACCATGTTAACAGACAATTGAAAAAGAGAGAACAATCTAAAAACATGAATAGTAATGGCTAAAATGTTTTAAACAGAAACATTTATTATGTAACAAGATGGAGTCAGAAAAATGTTGAAGAAATGTCTGTGAATTATTATTTTTGGAGCAACTATATGGATGAGGAAATCAAAGAAATTAAATAGACAAAGTAGAAATGAAATAGTAAGGAGAATGTCTGACTAAAGAAGTTGCTTAATAGAACATTTCAGAATGAGAAATATTGGACATGTTATGAAAAATGAAGAAATTGATTAAAACAGTGTTAGAAAGATCACTGGAAAGTGAAAAAAAGGATTCCAGAAAAGAGTAAAAATTATGAACAGATCTAAAAGGAAATAGGACCTATCAGGAACTAAAAAGTTTAGGTAGAATTACAGGAGAATGGAGACAGGTGTAGTGTAACAGAACTACCTCAGTGTAGTTAAGCTTATGATAATATTTACTTCTAAGTCTGTTTGTTGTAAGGTATTGTAACCATAATAGTTATGACGGCTAATGTGAGACATCACCTCTCATGAAAATGACAAACTAACCCAAATGTAACTGGCACTCCTAGGCAGGCATACTTGGAGGAATGAGGAAGGAAATGGTTCACCATTAATTTCTTCAGCCAAATATACTGTTATATATCAACATTCTAAAAATGTAGGTAATATACAGCCCTTCAATTGACACATTCATTCTGTTCACTACAGGGCTGATTCATAACATATACCTTACTCTCTGCAAAAGAAACTCTTTTTTCTTTTTTTTTTTTGATGAGTCAGAGAAATGCCATTTACACATGCCCCATAAATGGGGCAGTCTCAGACTCGCACAGGTTCTGCTAGACGTTGTTAAGAGCGTATGTATACCTGCACCCTACCGACTAGAACAACTATCTCACCACTTCTCCCAACCGGGGCTGGGCCACAATGAAGCACTCTCAGCTCCGGTGCGGGGGGTGCCTTCAGGCACATGGGTTCCAGAGTCCTTGTGCATCATCACCGTAGCCCATCCACACAAGCACGAACGAACTACGGCTTCGCAGGAGGCTGTCCATCCCACCCTTGTTCATCAGTCTAATTCTTCACCTAGCAGCAGGAATATTTAGAACTTTCTTCAGGCTATTCTGTCCTTGCATCTAACTCCTTACTCCTAATAATAGGGGTGACCATACAAGAGATGGAATCCCATGTTTCCTCTTTGTAAAGCATCTTCTCTATTATGTTCTCTGGTGTGAGAGGACCCAGATGTCTGTAATTGTGCCTCAAGGGTTCCCAACATAAACAGTGGAACACAACGTGTTCCACATCATCCAGGTCTCTGCAATATGGACACGCATTATCATCCACTCTCTTGAACTTGTGGAGATATTGGCAAAAATGGCCGTGATTTGTCAGGAACTGTGTGAGCTTGTAACCGAGCTCACCAAATCCCCTCAGGACCCATGGTTTTAGCCTCATTGATCAAGCATCTAGTCCACCCACTTGTGGACACTTCACTTTAATGGACCTGCCATCGCTCTAACAAAAGGTCGTACGCCTCGCTTTTCTTCATACCTGAATAAGTTGCACATCTCATTTTAGCAAGCAACTCAACTAGTGCTGATCCTGCTATAACAAAAACTGCCTCAGCTAAGACAGTCCTGTATGCAGAGCACGCTCTCAGGGCCACTAAACTCTCTAATGTGTGTACATTTTTCTTTGGAATCATGGTTTTTTTCCACACAGGAATCCCATAAAAAATTATAGTTAACTACATGCATGTATATATTTTACACCTGGAAGATTTAGAGCCACCCACATTTGTGAGTAACCTACTCAGAGCTCGGATGGTCTTCTCAGCCTTCTTCGCAACCTAGCCAACATGTGCAGAAAATGAATGCCTACAGTCGATCCAGAAACCAAAGTATTTTACTTCATTGTCCAGAACTATGGAGTACCCCTTCACCACAAAACACATAGGCTCTAGCACCTCCTTCCAGCCAAGACTACCACTTTAGTTTTGTGGGGAGATAAACTCAAACCCTGCTTAGTAACCACTCGTCAACAATGACTATTGAACGATTTGCTTTCGAGATAACATCTCTTTCACTCCTGGCAACTACTACGGTAGCTAAATCATCGGCATATGTGACAGTTGAGACTCCTTCAGGATAAGTGGGGCTAAGTACACTCTCATACAAGAGATTCCACAGTGCTAGCCCAACAACCAAGCCTTGTGGAACCCCGTACTATACATCAAAAGACAGATATTAGTCTCCCAGTTTGTACACTGTCTTTCTGCACCGGAGATATCTCTGTAAAATTCACTGAAGGTAAGCGGAAATGCGCCATTTCTCCAGGGCTGTGAAGATGGACGCCCAACTAATAGAATTAAAAGCATTTTGGACGTCCAGGAGTATCACAGTTGGACTACTCCTGGAACGCCAAGTCCCATTGGCACCCCGTCCTGCCAAATCCATAATGTGTTTCACAGCGTCTGTCGTAGAATGACCTTGCCTGAAGCCGTATTGCATGTCACTCAGACCTCCTCTTGCCTCGACTTCCTGCTGGAGCCTAGCCACAAGTAACCTTTCAAACAGCTTATGAAAGCTGTTCGTCAGGCACAACAGTCAGTAAGTTGTGGTTTCACTAGGACCACTAGGTTTCTCGATAAATACTAATCTAGAGATCTTACACTCGTGTGGTATGTTATCATGTAAGATCATATAATTCATGCTATTAAGGACAAGAATCGGAGCCACCTCCGTGACGATCTTCATAACCTTCAACGGGATCCCGTCCGGTCCTGGTCTCTTGTGAAGCTTCATACCTCGTGCATCCATGAAGAGCTCGTATATCTCGAACAACAGCAGGTCGTTCGCAACTATCTCCATCCTGGGGGATCAATCACAAAAGAAACTCTTGACTAATGCCAAATGTGCCTTAGTTGCTTTACATGCACCAAAGCCATAACATAGAATTGGACACATAGCGTAAAGGAATGAAATGATGAACCACTGTCTTCGTGAAAAAATATATTATATACATTGTCTGTAATAATTATGGAAGTTTTATTTATGTACTCATTTACTTTCAGTTAATCTTTAGGCTGTACAGTTTTCAACTCAGAGAATAAAAACCACAAACAAAATAAAAAAGTAACAATCTATGATCATAAAACAGATTTTAAAATAATACAAAGCAAACATAAATTACAATGTTATCTTGGTAGCAGCCCAACCAACAATAAAACTTACATTTTAAAAATTCTTCAAATATAAATTGTTTTTGCTAAAATTGTATTTATTTTTCAGTTCTGTTTTATATTTATCACAAGTTATTACTTTTATATTTTACCTGCCGATTGTTTTATTTCTAGTTCACAAACTATGAGATTACATTGTAGTAGGCAATTATGTTCATTCTTATATATATATATATATATATAAACAACAGACCGAAAAATATAAATACTAGTTAGATTCAAAATCTTCAGTTCAATAACAACCCTCATTAAACTTAAATGATGTGAAGATCCTGACTGTTCTCATTTGTACTTCAATTAAAAAATGTCATCTGCAGATGTTCCATATAAACATACACAAAAGCACAAAAGTGAAAAACTTGTAAACATTGTATACATGTAAAATAGACAGTGCAAAAGACTGGTATGTCTGTGTGTGTTGTTGGAAATCTTGTCCAACAAGATGTTGATCAACTTACTTGTTTGTTCTTCATGGGATTTCCAAATTAACTTAGGATCAGTTAATACTCTTTAAAAACATAATGAAAAGAGGTTTGGAGACTATTTAAATACCTGTTGCTTAAGACTTTACGATTGGTCATATTTGTATTATTTATAAGATCATTTTCATTACACTGGTTTATTAATAAAGATATGCTTTATTTCTAACATCATGTTCACTTGGTTAAAAGTTCAATTACTATTAAGAATTGTTTTATCATCCCCATAATAAATTAACTGAGCGTGTCTTGAAGAAAAATCCTTTATTAAATCATTTGTAATTTTTTTTTAATTACAGTATATTTATGTATAGTTTTCTTATTGCTGAAATATTTTATTATTATTATTATTATAATTGTTTTGAATGATATATTGCATTATACAAAAACTAAATGATATGTTGTTTGCATTTATAACTCAATCAGTGTTTATTAATATATTTTTATTTAGTATTTATTAATGTTTTTTATTTACTGGTATTTTTTTGTGAATTTGTTATTTTAGACTGCTGGAAGTACCAGATACATCAGAAGTTGTACTGATACCTTTAAGTGTGGCTGTTGCTGGTACAGCACGTCATAGCTTTCCACCCGTCCAAGATCTTTTGCCATTCCAACACATAATGAGAAGTTTCTCGGATTCGCATCTTTGTTTAAAACTTACACCAAATTCTCCATCCCCATCTTATTCTTTAACATCTACTGAATCTCTTTTCTTAATGGCTGATAAACAACCATTAAGAAGATCAAGGGCTACTACTAGCTTATTATGTAAGTTTGTTCAATTTTTAATGCAATTCTGTATATTTTTTATTATATAAATATATATAGTATTTAAATTCTATTAATTAAACCACCTAGTACAGAATATTGAGATAAAATATCTTACCTTAATTTTTCATGAAAGTACTTTTGTGGGATTCTGCGTCCTCAGTCATAATTGATTATTATTATTTACAAATATATCTACTCTCTTTATTGTAGTATTTTCAAACCATATCCAAAGTATTGTATGTGTGTGTGTGTGTCTCTGTGTGTGTGTGTGTGTGTGTGTGTGTAATAAAATAATTTACAAAAGTTAAATTAATTTTAAAAAAGTACACAAGCTGTGCCTTTTCAAAGATATTGTGTTACTTTGGGTTTGTAATAACACAGATGTGTACTCATATTTAACTGTAAATAAGATTAGTCAGCCCAGTCATATGTAATTTAAATCAGTGATGAGGCACTTAGTATTTATATAATATTAAAAAAAGAGGAATATATATATAAAAAAAAATTTAATCTCTTTGTTCTCATTCTTAAAATATAAAATGAACTGCCATTATGTGAATGAAGCCATTAAATGTAAACAAACTTTCTGAAGGGAAAAATTAATTAGTGAAAATATTTATAAACATTATCAAATTTAATATATAGTAAAACACTATTTGTTTCATAATTTGTTCAGTTTTAATTGAAAATGTGTAATTTATAAATTTTACAAAACTATGACCGTAATGTTGTATGGGCAAGATATATATATGTGTATTTGCGAGAGAAATAAGATATACAGTCTTTTGAAATGAGGTTTCTCCATTCTTTTAAGGGCTGTGGAGATTAAAAGTTGGTCATGATTTTAGAAATGAAAGGGAAATAAAAGAATTAGGAATAATATTTATAAGATAAAAATATGGTCACATCAATTCCAGCATCTCAACAGAATGCCAATGAAGAGATTGCCTTCATCAAACTTATTTTTGATTTCAGGCCTAAATAAAAGCGAGGTAAGAGGGATTTTTGAAAACCAGTGGGGAAAAACTAAGACCAGAATAACTTAAATAACGAAATATTGTTAGACAGTGAAACGATTGATTTTTTCAAATGTGTCTTTCTCATTAAAAAACAAACATTAAAATTAAAAATATTAATTTCCAGAATAAATTTTTAAATACCTCTGTCACAATACAAGTGTGAGAGAAAGCTATTTCTAACTTGTTTTTTAATTAATTTTCTTTGAATTTGAATTTTTAAGAGAACTTTAAATAAATATAAAAAGGAAGGTAAATAAATAAAATATAATGTTGCAAAAAAAAATATTACAAAAATAAAACTCGAATAGCAATGAAATGTAAAGCAAAATAAATGCAAGTACTTCCAGTGTCAGTGTAATAAATAAATTTGTTCTTTGTATCACATAGATGGCAATATAACAGCAATACAGCATTGCTGTATGCTGTAGATTATTTTCAGGTGATAATTCTCTAAGTAGCAAATGAGATTAAATTTAGTTAGATTTATTGATCTTTTCATTCTCTTCAAATTTACTTGTTAAATTTATTAATTTTATTAAATTTATTTTTATTATAAGTACAATTTTACTTATTATTGGCTTATTTCTAATTTTTTTCCTAAAACATTTCTCCAGGCACAGCTGTTCAGGAAGAAGAAGATGATAGCGGTTCATGGAGCAGCGCTGATTACTGGGATACAGATTACGTACAACACTGGTTACGGCTTGACGAAACACGATCACAACTGCAGCAGCAAATTGAATATGATGCTGCTGAATTAGAAGACTGGACAATGGAAGAAATACTTACACCAAATCAACCACCCTTACCATCAATTCAAGAAACTAATGCCCCTGAATTAGAAGAAGATTCGAATGAGTGTTTATGGAATTCATCTAGTTATCTCGTTGATATGGCAATTGATGGTACAAATGATAATGGACGATGTTTGTGGCCTTATAATAATTCATCAAGGTGTTTAATTTCACCAGGCGGTGATTCTTGGTCAAGCGCTGGTACTAATTCAGAAGATAGTAAGTCGTGTAATGATTGTCAAAATAGTTCAAAAAGATCATCCACTGCAATGAGTACTGATAGCGGTGAATCTCCTGTAATTGGTACAGATTTTACCAGAGATTTTTATCGTTTGGTTAAATTTGAAAGTACGAAAAGTTTAGCATCTACATCATCAAGAAGTCAAGCAGGCGATAATACAGCACTAAGACGTAGCGATTTACCCCAAGTAATGACAAATGATAGAGAACAAGCATTACAGAGTGTATTAAATTTTATCGCTGAACAACAACAATATTGTCGTTCAAGAGAAGTTGCTGATTGCAGACCAAATGATAAGCATCATAATATTTATCTTGAAGAGACATCACCAGATATGAAACATGATCGACCATCGGATCATGATGTAAGTTCTAATATTAAAGAAATAACTAACTGTGAAATTGTAGATAATAGTGAAACACCAAAAAATATTTCCACTGTCACTTGTGAAAGTAATAGTAGTGCACCTAATAACAAAATCATTAAAAATAATACAGAAACAGTAATGAATGATCAAAATATTACAGTTTCACAACAGAATGGCTGTCCTTCAGATATTACTGATGTAAGATTATCAGAAACTGTAACACCTGTTGTTAATAAAGGTTGTGCAGATGAAAATGTGATTTCTGATAGTGTTAAAATAAATGATGTTGAAATAATTAAAACAGATAGCTCTTTGATTACAGATACGAGTAAATCAGACAATAAAATTCAACAAGTCTTGCCAAATAATAGTTGTAATAGTCCAGTAATTGAAGATAACCATTTATTGAATGGTTGTCGTGATAAACAAAAAGTTGAACTTATCAACCAATCAGATTTCATCGATCAATCTTGTAGCGTTATAATGCCAAGATTATTACTACAAAGATCTTCTACTGGTATTCTTCATCCAGTACCTGAAGAAGATGAAGATCATTGTCAAAATTTATCTTCAGAAACATTATTAGTAAGTGATATTGCATCAAATGATACGACCGCTACAGAAGAATCAAAAAGTGATATTAAATCTACTGTTACATCAGATAATTGTTCTGAACAGACCACTGTGATTATGTCAAGTGATTCAAAAATGATTAGTTTTCATGAACACGCTTCATCAAAAGATGTTATTGATGAATTGAACAGAATGATTCGTAAGGGCGATGATAATAATGAAATTGATACTGCTGCAAATACAACCAATTTAGATATGGCATGTTGTTGTCCTACCGGTTGGGTTCATGTTGAGAGAGATATTGATTTCACTGATCCTAAGGTAAATTTTTTTTATTAATAATATTAAGTTATTTAATGAAACATTTCTAAAGAAAAGTGTATTATTATTACAGTACTATGATTTTATGTAAAAAATGACGGCGATATATTACTTATTTAGTGTATCATAAAAAAAATTATGTTGCTAATGCTGTAATCATTTATAGTTTATGTTTCTGATGTTAAAAGGGACTGACCACCTCTAAACTTTATCAGAGAACACATATCTAGAGCTGAGTAAACTTTTTGGGGCAATTAATAGTAGATAAATAAGCCAAATTTATTTGCCCTTCTGTTAATTATCATATATTGTATTTATTTAATATTCTATTACTGGAAATCTCATTTTTTCATATAAAGATCTCAGGTTTCAATCCCATATTCTAGAACTTTAATTGGCATTTTTAGCTGCTAAAAATTTTCAGTAGCATATTTCCACAAACAGGTTTCATGTTTATGTAGTTAATTTTGTGTAAAAATAATATTAAACTTTTAAGCTTATAGCTACTCTTAACCTTGAAAACAAAAAGTAATATTGGGGATGTTTTGAGTGTTTCAAGTAACAGGTGTCTGAATGAGGTTTATTAAGACTGTGCATATTAATTCATTTGTTTTAACATCTTTTACCATGCCATTTCTTGTAAAAGAGAATTCATCAGTAATTAGAATGTTACTTAGGAAATCGGGATGATATTCACATTTTCTAATAGCCATCAACAGAATTTCATCCATTTATCAAAATCAGGTGATAATAACTTGTACACGTGTTGTATGGATTAGATGTAATTATTGCTCTCGTAACATTTACCACAAACTTGATTGTGAAACATGAAAGCAATGTGACAGCCTTCAGGTGCTCAAGGTGTATCCACAGAGTTGGTCTAGTGGTGAAAGCGTCTTCCCAAATCAGCTGATTTGGAAGTCCTGAATTCCAGCGTTCAAGTCCTAGTAAAGCCAGCTATTTTTACACGGACTTGATTACTAGATCGTGGATACCGGTGTTCTTTGGTGGTTGGGTTTCAATTAACCACACATCTCAGGTATGGTCGAACTGAGAATGTACAAGACTACACTTCATTCACACTCCGGTAGTTACCGGAGGCTAAACAGGAAAAAGAAAGAAAGAAGGTGCTCAAGGTGTGATACTTGTACCACATTCAACATTGCTTCTTCAGCGTTTGTATTTATCACAAAACGTTTATGACCCGCATTGAATGATTGTGGTTTAACCTGTTAATGCCTGAATTAATTTTTTTATTATAAGTATGATTTCATTATGTTATTTTCACTATAAAAATGGTCTTTATATTATTTGAGATCGTATGCAAAAATTAGCGTGAAAATTATTCAGTAGGTGCCACTTGACATCGCTAGGTGCTTATACTGCCTTGCTGGGCACAAGCTGCAATTGCCATAAGGCACCACTAGACGTACTCATTATCTTAGTTTAGAATTGAGTATAAAACTCTTTAATCATGTGGAATTTTTATTCATTATTATTCATTAGTATTTTTTTTATAAAATTTTTTGCAAACCTCTTTTTTAAAGGAGTTACAAGAGGGCGAAATTTCCACATTTTCCCATTTGCAACAAAGTCTTTATTATTTACTGAGTGAATAAACCAGTTTATTGACAGAAATCAATTTCTTCTCATTGACTCATGCACAAGCTCATTTCTCATAAATTATCAGAACTCATTTCCTAGTAGTGATGTTTTCTGGCAATATATTGTAGCCTGACAAAATTAGTATACAGAGAAATGCTTTTATTTCTTCCTTGGTGATGAAAGGATTCAGATTATTTGTGAAAAGGGTGTAACATTTAGGACCTCATTATCTAAAAATAATTTGAAAATATCACTCGGAGGCATTTCACAATATTTTGTATAATTACTTTGTGGAAAAACTATGTTGTGCTCCAATACGTCATTGTTTCTCCACGTTCTTGAAACAATTTTTTTTGTTTTTTACGTGGTGGTGGTGGTGGTGGTGCTTTAGGCCTACTAGGAAGACAAAATGTTGAAGTAATACTTCAATCTTTAAGCATTTTAACTTAAAAATAATATTCAAATTAAATTTTAAAAATAAAGTATAATTTACTATAATTTATTTAAAAAATAAGTATAATTTAAATTTAAAGTATAATTATGACTTGAGCAAGAAGAAGTATCAGAATCATTACTGTTGACTAAAAGGTATGTTATCAAGTACAAAGCCAATAGACTCATCAGCTCCAATTGTCCGAGTAGCTGACATTTGCTCAAGTTATTTATCAGGCCACCATCATCTTCATCAGGTGAATCTTCTCTGAATGTACCACGGGATCAGGTGGATCAATAAAAATAGATTCAGCAGGAGGAATAAAATCTTCATCGTCTTCCAATATCATCAGTGTTTCATTCACGTTCAGAGACCTGAAAACCACCATTGCGAAATCAGTTTCACACATCCTAATTAGTAAAAAAATTAATAATAAAAAAGTATGTTTTGAATAATCTAGGAAACATTTACCCAGATATTTTT